>NW_004949107.1:8811259-8824422 GCF_000317375.1 Microtus ochrogaster | reverse complement strand
GTCCTCCAGATCTGAGCAGCTGTCCTGAGTCCTCCAGATCTGAGCAGCTGTCCCGAGTCCTCCAGATCTGAGCAGTTGCCCAAGCCTTTGTGGTGGTGGTGGTGTCTGTTTTCTACTGCTGTCTCCATCAATCCCCTCCTGCCTGTGCCCTGCCCCCTTCTTATTGCAGAGGATACCTTACCCATAGTGCAAATTTTAGAATATAATTTCTACCTCAAATGTCTCATGGAATAACACCCTCACCCTTAGAGCTAGAAACTTCTTGTCTGGTGGCTTTTTCTCTTTGTCAACTTGAAACAAGCCAGAGATATCTGGGAAGAGAAACCTCAGTTGAGAAATGCCTTTCCCAGATTGTCTGCAGTGCAGTTTTTTTGATTAATGCCTGATATGAAAGGGCGCAGCCCACCGGTAGCAGTGCTGTCCCAGGCAGGCAATCCTAGCAGGCTGAGCAAGCCACAGGGTTCCTCATTGTCTCTGTATCAGTTCCTGCCTCAGTTTCCCTGGCTGATGAGTTGTAAGCCAAACCAACCCTTTCTTCTCACGCTGCTTTTGGTCATGGTGGTTTTTTTTTTTTTTTGGTCATGGTGTTTTATCATAGCAATAGAAAACCAAGCTTAAAAGACACTTTCCTTGGACTCTCCAAATGATTCTGTTCTTACACTTCCTTTCGTCCATATCAAAATTGTAATTAGTTTCAGTACATTTAATTAAGTACCTCTCCAGGGAGGCTGTGCGCTCCAAGAGAAAGTGTCGTGTTTGCTGTCCCGGCACTTTGCCCTGCGCTCGGCACCTACGTTGGACAGCACAATTATTAAATGTGTATCTCTGCCTACGGATGTTGAACCCCGGTCATAACCTAAGAGTAAGCACAACAGCTAAGTGGGTGTGGAATCCAGCACGGAGTTATTCGCCCAAAGTCACTGTGGAAGCTGGCTGGCATGCTTCCAGCGGCACTCAATGGCACCACGGACAGAATGCTTCCCATTTTCCTTCCTTCTTTCTTTTTTTAAAGTTCAGGGCCTGGGCAGCTAGCTCTTGGCAGCTGTGGAAGACTCCAGCTTTACTTCCCCGTTGCTTGCCAGCTGACTTTACTCAAAACTCCTCGGCTAGCAATCCTTGAAAGCGTGTCTGTGGCTACTGAGAGCGCAGTGAAGGGAAACAGTAACATCTGATGCAGGGAACAATCCAGCTTTGTCTCCTCACGGTATTTATGTGTCAAAACAGGGGCCGGCAGCTAATCAAACACACAGACCTAACTTCTAATTTGCTTCTTTTCAAATGTTTTATTTGTTCTCCGAATTATGAATAAAATCGTGTGTGTGTGTGTGTGTGTGAACCCTGAAACCCAAGCAATTCCCGTTCCTTTCTTGCCCAGGGTTACAGTGGTTAAGCGTTTGTGTGACAACACAAAAATCCAACTTGTTGCCTTCCTGTCGCTCTTAGGCGAAGCGTGACCAACACAAAAAAACAGTAAGGTCTGGAGGCTGCCAATCAACATTTCCAGAGCCAGCACTCAAAATTCCTTCTTCTGGACGACCCCCTCCCCCCCATCCACGAGGCTCGACGCAGCCAAAACAACTAGTGGGCTGCTGCGTTTCGCTGAGAGTAGGCGCTGTGGTCCAGCGGGCTGAAATTCAACCCCCAGCGCTCGATAATGGCTTCCCGTTGGCTAACTCCGCCTGACAGTCTTCTGCAAAAACTCAAACAGGTGTGGAGAGTTAATTTCTCAGCGGGATTAACTCTAGAGGGTCGTTCTAAGGCCTCGCCGATAAGGATGAAGGGGGAGCTTCCAGGCGCGCCCGGACTCGGTGCTCAAGGCGTGCCAGGCCTACTCAAGCCTTGCAAACTAGAGCGACTTCTCCATCCGGTCTCGCGGGCTTCCCCACCGGGCCTCACCTTGGCAGGCAGCGCTTTGGGGAGGCTGAGAAGGCGCTGGGTTAGGGGTGACCATCGCGGGTCCCGTGCGCTTTGCGCATGGGTTTGGTTAGTGCCCACCCCAGCAGCGTTATGAGGGCTCAGCGTTGGGATGGCAGGCTGCCCTCACTCCTGGCGTCGTCGTGTGGGTGCCCCCGCTCCCCATCTTGCATTCCTGCCTTCTCGAGGCGCGAGTGGAACCACGTGGAAAACCCCATATCTTCACAACCCGAAGACCCGGAGCCGAACAGGCACCACCCTTGGGCTTTGAGCAGCCAGATGGCACCAGACACTGGGTGCCCGGCGAGCAAAGGTCAGATTCACTTAGGTCCAGGTTTCCCTCTCCTCACCTCCCAAGGTGGAGCCGTCTAAGGCCTAGGCACACGCCGGTCCTGGCCGGAAAGAGCCATCAAAACTCTCACCAAGCGCCAAGCCGACAAGCACAGAGGAGCCCCGGGAGCTGAGGAGTTTGGACTGGACCCTGAGTCTCGGCAGGGTGGGGGGAGGCTACTTCTTGGGGCGGGTGGGGGGCGCATCTTTGGAGATCGCGATTCCCGGTGTAGCAGAGGGCTTTCAGCGCGTCACGAAGGGCGGAGAGCCCGGCGGGCCCGGGTGCAGACCGGTGGGAAGGTGGGAGGTCGGCCTTCCCCAAACTTGGGCTACGGGGTGGGGCCCGGCCGTCCCGGCGGTGACGCGCGAGGGTGGCGCTGCGTCTGATTGGTGCGGCGGGCGGAGGCGGGGCCGGTGGGGGGGGGACGCCGTAGGCGGCGGCGGTGCCAGGAGCCGCGGCGGGGAGTGAGGCGCGTCGGCGGCAGCGGCAACAAGTGCTGGAGCCGAGGCGAGCCGGAGCCTCCCAGACCCCGCCGGGCTGCCCGTCCGCGCGCGGCGCATGGAGCAAGAGCGGCGGCGGTCGCGGGGCTGAGCCGCAAGCGCGGCTGGGACGTGGATGCTGCCGCGGTCTCCCGCTCCGCCCCGCAGAGCTGGAGCTGCCCCCGGACAAGGTAGGGCCGGGTGGGTGGGCACGGGCCCGGCGTCCCCGCCCTGCCGCCAGTTCCGGCCGGTGCGGGCGCCCTGCACTCCCGCCGCTCCTCCGTGGCTCCTGCGGTGTCTCTGCTCCTTCGGGCCCTCCTCCCCTCCGCCCGGCTCCTCACTTCCCTGGCCTCCGCACAATCGTTTCCCCGGCCTCCTCACCTACCGCTCCTTCTCCCCTCCTGCCCGACCTTCTCACCTGCTCTGCCTCCGCTGTTCCTGCTGTCACAGGGAGAGGGCAGTGACACCCTGGGGCCGCGCTGCACCCCGCGCGGGAGGTGCGGGCCGGGCGGTGGGGGAGCGGCGCGTGCGGTGTGCTGCCCCGCCCGCGCACTGCGCCGGGCTCGGGTGCCGCAGGGGCAGATCAGGTGTTTGTGAGCTTCTGGCGGCCGCTTTCCACCCGCGCCCTCCCCCAAGCTGCAGGCACTGTTACCTCCGAGTCCCCAAAGACTGGTTTCTGTGAAACTTCGGGAGAACCATTCGCTTTGACCTCTAAAATAAAATATTCCACGCCGCCCGCGTTGAATGATTAACCAGACTCAGGACAGAGCCTGGGGAGCGGACCCTGCGAGTGGCGGGTGGGCGAGCCTGCGGAGCGGGGACCCTTTTGGGGACCTGATACCCAGCGTCTGGTTAATTGCACTCGTTTGGGGTCCCCTGAGCTGTGGGGTCTTAGGTGGAAAGGAAGTTCAGTGAAGACGGCTACTTTTTAGTGTCACGGCGTGCGAGGTCATCTTGAAAAGTATTGTACACATTTTGTAACCTGGGTTGGCTGCAGGGTGGCTGGTCTTTGCTCCCTTGCCCGCGGTGTTCGCGTCAGCATCCCCAACTTGATAGACTGATGGGAATTGTAAAACCTGTTCTTCTGCCCCTCAACCCCCCCCCCCCCGTAAGCCGTGCTTTTCAGGTTTCAAAGCCAGTGGGTGAAAATAGGCTTCCTGTTATAACAGATTCTTTCAGGGTTTGTGGGGGGAGGCAACGGGACTGAGCTAGGAGGGTGGGACCAGGGCCCAGCCCAGAGTGCGCTCCAGTGGGGTTCAAACCTCTCACCGCGAGGGACCCGCCCGAGGCCGGCTGGTCACTTCCACCTGTCCTAGTCCGACTTCTGTTTCTTTTTAATAGAGATTATGAAACCTAGTCGAACCGGGGAGTTTTTACGCACAGTCCGAGAGCTCTTTATATTTGGTTAGGTTTTAAGACCAAAGAAGTGTGCCGGAGCCCCGTAGAACTTGGCCTGAGTAATTTCCGCGCTTTCCAGCGCGGTGGTCTTTTTTTAATCAGCCGATCGCTTGAAACTTCCTTTCCAGCGTGAATACTGCTTTCCCCCTCGGGACGCTGTCTGCTGCTCTTAATTTAGTGTTTTTGTGCAGATGGCAAATATAATAGAATGCCGAATTCTCCGTTAAACTTAAGTCCCTTCACTGGGCTTGTTTCTGCCACGTGCTGTTAAGTGACAAGTTAGTGTGAGCCTTGTTTCCCCTACTTAGTTTCAGAAACGGGATACTTGCTTTGTACGGTTGTTTTTGAAGACGAATAGGATGCTTAAGTGCTTAAAGAGATCACAGCGAAGTTCCCGCTGGTTCAGCTTCCGCTTGCCAAAAACAGTGATCTCTTGTTGGAACCGTTCAGATTTGTCTAGCTGAAATCGCCCAAGCTTGACAGATGGAGGTAGCAGGTTTTTAAGACCTAAGGAATGAGGTAGTCTTAGAAAAAAACAAACATAATTTGCTTATGAATTGCTTTCGCCTAGTCCCTGTGCTTTTGTAAGGCCTGGGCATAGAGATGGCTTATGGTTTCGAAGATATACTTAAAAAAAAATAATTCAAAGCAGTGCATGGTGGTCCATATCTTTGATCCCAGTACTCAGGAAGCAGAGGCTAGCTAATCGCTACCTTCTAGGCCAGCCTGGGCTACACAGAGAAACCTTGTCTCGAAAAACCAAAAAAATTAAAAAAAAATAGATTTCCCTAATTTTAACATATTACAGTTACGCTAAAAGTGGGGGATGGATAATTTACTGTTGAATTTCCACTATACTGTTTGTTCAAATATGTGTGTATGTTTAAGGGTTATATTAGGAGACAAGACCAAATACTGCTCGTCTTAAAATGATGCTGGTTGGTTTTAAAGTTGGGATATTCTATATTAGAAATTTGGGGGGCTTTCTCAAATGAAGGAGAGAAAGGATAAGTCTTTGTTTCTCAAGTAAACTTGGAAATGGCTACTGTTTTGTTTTTAGCCATAATTTAGGGCCAGGTGTGGGGCCTATACCTTTAATACCAGCACAGGGAAGGCAGAGGCAAGCAGATCTTTTAAGTTCTAGGAGAGCCAGGGCTACATAGACTCTATCTCAACAACAAACAAAATAATCCGTAATTTCGGGTCTCTATTAGACCTGTCTTGACACATTGGGTGGGTGCTATTAATTTTTCCTAACTCGTTTAATGGACATGTTATTTGACTGTTCGGGCATTTTAAAACAGCTTTATTAGACAGTCTGTTCATACTTCAAAAATTACTAAGTAGAGTTTTGAGATTTTGCAACCAGGCTAGTATTTGGTACTACAACCCATTAAAACACACAAATAGCGGTATATAAATTACCAAAACTCTCAGAACTTACCATAGCAGTCTTTTGTCGTCTCTAATTGCTTTGGGGTCACAATTGTCTGGCATTCTATGCTGTGTACAGATTAAAGCATGAATTGAATGAGGCTCAACTATTTCCAAAGCAGTAAATATTTCCTAATTACTTAACAGAAATTACTCAGGTAAGGAGACAGCACTTAACCCCAGGCCCAGCTCACCCTGCCCTACCCCAGATATAGTTCCAGCTGTCTTTTCTCCCCTTCTGGAGTGGGTGCTTGATGAATATATTAAAATGGTAGGATGAATTTCTGCCTCTCTAGAGAGGCAATTACTGTTTGGATAAGGGGTGTGTGCGTGTGTGGGGTGAGGCTTTTTGAGAATTGATGTAATCATTTCATCATCGCCTACTGGTAGAGAGGCTTTGCCAGTCCGAACAGAGCCTGAGAAGCAGTTACAGTTTGATGGACTGGTTCCTGAGTATCCAGGTGCAGTTACTCCTGGAAAAAGTTAGCCCTGCTGAGTTTCCTATTAGTCTCAACTGTATGTTGCCAGTATTGTAAAGTTGTTACTTTTGCTGCCAGCTTTGTTTGCTTGGTTTGGCTTCATTATTGTAACAAAATCCCAATTTTTTGAGAGCCAGCATTGTATCTGATTAAATATAATGTGTATTTTTAACATTTATGGTACTTTTAGGTGTCCATATTATATGTAAATGTAATAAATTATCACAAATTATTTTCTGTGTCTCTATAGACATTCCCTTCAGCAGGGTGTTATCTTTTGGTTTTGTTTTGCTTTTTCTCCTTGAGGGAAAATTCCCAGTAGTCAGGAAATCGATACTTTCCACTTTTCATTCTGTGACATTTTAAACTAGGTTTGTTTAGATTCTTCAAATCAAAAAAAAAAAAAAAAAGAAACCAACAAAAACCAAAAAACCTTACTAACCAAGGTAATCAGTTCTAAGAATGTAGCAAGGCCCTGTGAACTGTGAAAAGATGGTTTGGTAGTTAGGACCATGAACTTGGAGTCAGTTGACCAAGGGTTTCCTTTCTGTTAATGACATAATGTAGCCTGTGCTGAACGCGTGAGTGTGAGCTCCTGTTTATGTTAAGAAGTAGGAACTTCCTCTCTCTAAAGGCTCCTGTGCTTGCCCTTGAGAGTGACATCACTGCAAATGTCATTTACAGCGCTGTAGGTTGGTTTTACCTGACCTCTAGTTAATTAGAATCAGTTATAGCACATGCAGTGTTTTATAAACAGTGGAGTTTGAACCTGGTTTTACCACACTAGCTCTGTGATGATGTGTGTGTTGCTTGGCCTCCTTGAACCATGAGATGCTAGGAAAATTAAAGCAAATGATACAGCTAAGATACCTGGGTGGGCGAGATACCTTGGTGAGTATGGGGGTGCCTGCCATCAAACCTGACTGTGTGAGTTCAACCCCTGGATCTCAGAGAGAAGCAACTCCTCCCCCCCCCCACCCCCGCAAGTTGTCTTCTGACCACTACTGTGTGCCGTGACTGATGGAGCACATGCAAGTACTCATACATGCAAATTTAATAAAACACGAGCACCATACCTGAGATGCTGATAACTAAAGGAATTAGATCGTTTCTGTTTAAATAAGCTATGTCATTATAAAAGCTACTTCAGTCTTGTCCTGGAACTCAATAGGACGGTCAGGCAGGCCTTCAAACTCCCATCCCCCTGCCTCTGCCTCCCCAGTGCTGGCATTAAAAGCTTGCACCTCCACACCTGGCTAATGGGGTGGGGGGGGTTGTTGAAAGTTAGAAATAAAATCTGTTGATTGAATACCTTGTTTGGCATTTAGTTTAAGATGTGTTCTTAAAGGTGATGACCTCCTGTTTACCTCTGCTGATCCACGTTGAGATGCCCCACCCAGAGCTGTTTGGGCACCTGCATGGTATGAGCTAGCTTGTAAAAGGTGAGGTGATGGGGGCCCCTGAAGTGCCCTGACGAAGCACCCTGAGTGCTCAGACAGCATTTACCACTTCATGTTTTGTGAGTAGATCATTTGAGAAGCGAGAGCCCGTTGCCAGCTGTGTTAATTGTATGCTTCCTTCTGGCCATTTAAACCCTTTCAGTGTGTCGGTGCCCTCGGGTCCCTTGCCTGTTAATGGGTACTTCTCATTCCGTAATTGCAACTTGGACAACACTTTGGTGTTTTTCTAAAAGGACCTTTTTATATTTATTTAGAAGCAATATTCAAGATACCTTAAAGGAGAGGCCTTCGGTTGCCCTGCACGTTAAGGATAACTTCCGTCACCAGTTTCTTTCGTACCCTTCTAGGAGCTCATCTCTGCATTTCGGCAGTTTTGAAATGACCAGGAAATCCAGTAGTGCTGGATTCGATGACATTTGATGTCTGCGGGTCTGCCTTAGAGGGTGCCCGGCAGACATAGCAGAGCTTTGAAAACCTAGGCTGGAGACCCTGCACGCCATGGCCTCTCCTTGGGACGGACCCTTTTGCCCACAAAAAGTGGCACACTGTTCCTGGCAGAGTTTGAGAGGGAATGGCTGCTCATGGTCGTTATGTTTGCATAACCACAAAGGTTCTGGGTCCTGTCTGTGCCTTTGAGTCTGCCGAGTGCTTGGCCAATAGTGTGTGCTTCCAAACGGTGTTACAAGATACCGTGGGAGCAGCCAAGAAAGGCTTCCTGAGGAAGTGGTATTGAGACTGCACTACACTGGATGAACAAAAAATACTTCAAGAGCAGAGAAAGCATCCAGAGGGCTGAGGGATGCAAGCTAAGAGAGAGGACCCAGCAAGAGGCTCAAGTGGGCAAGGTGAAGGAACACCCTCTCTTACAGCTCCGCTTTGGAGAACAGGGAAGATGAGGAAGGTCTTGACACAGCCTTAGTGACCATGCAGAGACAGGAGTTAGAGTTGGGGGGTAGTGGAGAGCCGCTGAATGCTCTTGCAGTTGTTGAGGAAGATAAACTTGAGGCAGAGAGGTGGCTCAGAGGCCTGGTGTTGTATGTGTCCCTGCAGGACTGTCTGATTGGTCCTTGCTGGTGTGTTCTCACAGCTGAGGAGCCTTTAAAGATAGCAATGTCTGGAGGTCACTTCTCGGGCTGACTCCTCTGGTCTCTGTGGGAATGTTGGAAGTTCTGGTGTCCCCTACTGGACTGCTCCACCTTTGTTCCCCGTTTCCTCCCATTTCCATCCCGGCCTTTGGCCCTTGTGCCCACCACTTCCGTTAGTAGTGTCAGTCCAGCACTCCTCTCTGTTCAGCATGTTCACCAGCCTCTTCAGTGAGCTGCAGCTTTATTGTGGTTGTCTATTTTAGCCACTGCCTGTTGGTATTTGTTCGCTTATCTCATTAGTCCTGGGTGGGAAAAACCGAGGGCCCCAGGAGCGGTTCATGGTTAAAGTGTATATTACATTTGAAATTTGAGAGGTGTAAAAACCAACTCATGGGTGATGGGATGGAATTTGGAAACATTAAGGAAGATGTGGAAGAGGGTGAACCTCCAGGCACATCGGATTGGATGGAGTCTGGAGTAGTGTCTATGAGGGTCCCAGCCTAGCAACAGACTTGGTCCAACCCTACTGAGTGGCCCATTTTGAGGACTCTGACCAGTTTCCAAAGATGCCAAGAGTCAGGAGAAAGAGAAGGTGTTTGGGGGAAGGGAAGGCTGAGGTCATGGCCTGCAGTGTTGGGCCTGGAAGTCAGCAGGATTCAAGAATTATGACAATCTAGAAAGGAAAGGGGATTGGGAAAGGTCCGAGGAAGTCTAGGAGCCTGATTAGGACAGGGTGCTTGTGACCACCAGAGAGTGCAGTTTTACCCTAGGGGAGCAGTGTCTGATGGGTGGCTAGAACAGTGGCCTTGGGGCAGACAGCATGACAGCCCACTGGAGGTCTTGCTCCAGTTGTTTTGACTTTGTGACCGACAACAAGCATCCTGGCAACCATGGCAAAGGTTAAAGGTGTTTGTTACCCCTTTGTAAAAGCATGATAAACCTGAAGATTGGCTGGTGAACAGCTTTAATCCCAGCACTGGGTAGCAGAGGCAGGCTCCATGCCAGTTAAGGTTACACAGTGAGGCCCTGACTTCAGGTGCTTCGGGGCACATTCACACACAGGTGGGTGGAAAGAATGCTCCAAGTCTTGACTGTGAAGGCGCTAACATTCAAGCAAGATTCTGTGGCCCATGAACTCCACACTTAAAATTCATCTTCAGGGTTTTAAGAGAGTGTTTATGTTCTTTGAAATGCTCTACCAACTGTGTGTATGTGTGTGTGCGTGCGTGCACTTGCCTGTGTGCTGAAAAGGACCCTTTAGCTCTGACCTTAGATTGTCAGTGATATTTAAAAATCAAATTATTTGAATTATTTGTCTAACATCGAAAAGGGATGAGGTGGGTTTATTAACAGATGGCACCCTCTGAATCTTTGAGCTCGGCAGTGGAAAATTCAACCAAAGTTGGAAAATATTTAGGGGGGAAAGATAGAAAATGATACAATAGAAAATAATGTTGCAACAGTAAAAGTAATACAAGTTAAAGGTAAAGCTAACAGCTTCTCCTGTAGCTCTTACATTGTATTAGTCTACTAGGCTCTGTAGGGCATGCTGGGTGCTGAGCCATCTTTTGGGAGGGCTTTTGGGGGGTCTTTTGAGAGACTTGAGGTCCTGGGGCTGCTCCCTAATGGGCACCAGATGTACCTTGGTTGCTTTGATTCTTTAAATGAGAGGCAACCATCTTACTTTTTCTTGCCACATAAGGAATTATTCCCTTCAAAGGAATTTAAAATATCTCCCACGAATACTCCTATTTTTAACTGAATGTTTTCTTTTGAGTTTTTGTTCTCAGGGTTCTGGTGGGTTGTCTTTTTAAAAAAAAACAAACAAAAAAAAGCAACAAACTCTTTATAATGGAAACTTTGAAATCGTATGTGGTGAAGCCTCTGGGGCAATCCTACTGTTCTCGCCCCACCCTGCCCATATCCTGTCTGCCTTGGGCACCGAGCAGGAGGGAGAGGGAAGTGCCCCTGAGTAGGGTGGGGCAGGCAAGCCTGCTGGCCCTGGAAATGGCTGCACACGCTGGCTGGGGTGTAACACTGAGGTGACGAGCCTGTTAAGAGGTGGGGGCTGGATTTCCCGACTGTTCTGCCTTGTGCCCGTATACAGAATGAACACTAATTTTTCTTGGCAAGTGGCCAGAGAAAGACAGATTACTGCTTCACCTCTTGAAATATGTAGCCATTAGTCTTGGTTGGATTACTGAACGATTTCTTCAACCACCATTAACAGGACTTTTGGATGAAAGGCCAAAATGTCACTACTTCAAGGATATGTATTTTAAATATGCTTTATTTTTATTCTTAAAAAACTTAGCTGAAACAGTCCACGGATACCACTCAGTAAGTAGTTGAAATTTAAGCAGCCTCCAAGAGGCTGGAGGAACAGGGATGGGAGCGGAGAGGAAGGATGGCTTGCTCCAGGGTCACATGTCACTAGGAACACAGTCTTCCCAGAGAAGGAGAGGTGACATTGCAGAGGCTGCTCATGCGGAGAGCAATGAGTGTTGCCTGGCTTTTACTGATGGGGTGCTAGCACTAGTGGGGTGCTCGGGGAGCATCCACCGTTTGTGCTCTTGAGGGCGACTGCACGGTACAGCCTCTCTCTGGGCTTGGAGCCATTCTGTTTGGGAAGCAGGCCTGGCAGGTAATATACATCCAAGGGGTGGATCTTTTCCTCCTCAGTGGTATGGACTCCTCTGTGGCGTGCTGGGCACCAGGAAGAGGTGATTACAGGCAGGGATGGAGCCTGGCCCTTCAGGGATGGTGTCGAACTGAGAGGCCAGAGACCTGTCGGGGCTTTGAGAGTAGCATTCCTGGATGGACAGGGCCGGTCCTAGGCAGAGTGCTGAATGAGGGTGGGGTGGCCATCCCTCTGTATGCTGCTACTCCTGGGGGCAGAGAGCGTTTGGGCTTCTAGTTCTTGACTCCTGCTTCTTTCAAGGAACCTCAGGCAGGTTTCTGATCCTAGGGGCCAGATTCTCCCTCCAGTGAGGAGACTTGGTGTCTGCTTTCCTGGCTTTATGTATTCTTTGGGCCCTTGGTATACTTATGGCTAGGAGGAATGCTCGCTCAGTCAGTGCCTGAGGACTTAAGTGTACAGTTTGTTATTTAAAATGTTCTATTTAAAGTAAGCCTAGACTAAAGTTGTAAACGAAGTAATGAGTGACATCATTCTCTTATTATTTTATTTTGCCTTGCTCAGAATGGAGCCCCAGGTCTGGGGCAATGCTAGCCGAGCGCTCTGCTGCTGTGCTGGATCACCAGGCTTCTATTATGGTTTTCATGCCTAGGATTTTGTTTGTGTTTTTTGAGCCAAGACTTAGGTATTCCAGGCTGACCTTGGATTGGCTGTGTTGTGGCAACTTCTGCTCTTCCAGTGTCCGTTCCTACTGGGGTTATAGGCAAACCCCCAACCCGAGTTTGTGTGGTCCCGAGGAGCCAATCCAGGGCTGCGTGCAGTCTAGGCTCATCCCACCCACTCATCCTCAGTTCTCACGCCTCTTTCCAGAGGAGTCAGATTGCTGTAAACCAGGAGCTCCTGCTGTCTTCACAGTGACCAAGGACATGGTCTCTCTAGGGGAAATGTGTCACCAGAAGGCTTCATCTTAACAGCCACGAAGTTGAGACTTCCTGCAGCAATTTATTAGGTTACTTAAAATAAGCACCATGAATGTCGTCGGTTTAAGTTTAAATATTTATTGAAGTTACAAAGAAGATAATTATTAATGTGCTCGGTGCAGTCCCATCTTGCGGCTTGTTTACACAGTGCTTTCCTGAGGTTTAGAGGTTGTATCTTTTATTTTGATAATGGGAATGCCTTCAAACTATTTTACAGGGCATAGGAATTACCAAATATAATTGAATTGAATAAATAGAATTGAGAAAAACAGAGTTTGCCCATAGAGTATCTGTTGGGAATAACAGGTTTGTGGTGTTGTTTTTTTTTGTTGTTGTTGTTTTGTTTTTTTGAGATAGGGTTTTGCTGTACTTTTAGAGCCTGGCCTGGAACTAGCTCTTGTAGACCAGGCTGACCTCGAACTCACAGAGATCCGCCTGCCTCTGCCTCCCAAGTGCTGGGATTAAAGGCTTGCACCACCACCGCCCGGCTTGTGTTTGTTTGTTTTAAGGCAGAGTCTCGCAGGGTAACCTGGGCTGTCTTTACACACACTTGTGATCCTCCTGACTTCCCAGGTGTTGGAATTACAGGTGTGTGACACCATGCCTAGCCTTACATAGATGATTTAAAAATAAAAATTTTAAAGTTTTTTCTTAATATGTGTATGTATGCATGCCACATATGTGGATGCCCATGGAGGCCCCAAAAGGCTTTGGCTCCCCTGGAGGAGTGGTTGTGAGCCACCCCATGTAGATGCTTGGGTTCTTTGGAAGAACAGCCAGTGTTCTTAAACCTTTTTAGAAGATTTACTTTTATTTAAATGTGTGTGTGTGCCGGGCGGTGGTGGCGCACGCCTTTAATCCCAGCACTTGGGAGGCAGAAGCAGGCGGATCTCTGTGAGTTCGAGACCAGCCTGGTCTACAGAGCTAGTTCCAGGACAGGCTCCAAAACCACAGAGAAACCCTGT
>NW_004949107.1:8785938-8811159 GCF_000317375.1 Microtus ochrogaster | reverse complement strand
AGAGAGAGAGAGAGAGAGAGAGAGAGAGAGAGAGAGAGAGAGAGAGAGAGAGAATGAGAATACATTTGCCCTTGGGTGCCTGGAAGAGGATGTCAGAGCCGCTGGAGCACAAGGTGATTGTGGCCATTCTAATAGTTAAGTTTTGTTTCCGAATTGCTTTTACTGAGTTGAGTGTATGAGTCTGTAGAAATGGGGAGCCAACTCCCAGCCCATCTCTACACCAAAACAGCCAAGTCAAGGCCAGTGACCTGCTTATTTCCAGAAGAACTGCCCAGTTTATAATGGGGTTCTGTTTCTAGTCCAGTGCTATAATCTATGCTTGTGCATTTTTATTAATTTTTAATCTCCTCCTCCTCCCTTTCCCTATCCCTTGGGCCTGTGTTTGTTTATAGAACTATTTCCGCTGTGACTGTTTCCTGAGTGTTGCTTTCAGGTGTCCGTTTTGAGGATGGTACTCGGTAATGTCCTAGTTAGTAGCGGTAAGGGAGGCCTTAAAGCCAAGAGGCTTTTGACCTTATGGAGAGGAATAAGGGTTGGCAAGTAGCCAGCCGAGGACTAGAGAGGGAAACTCATGGCCCATGTATGAACTTAACCAAGAATAACTGTGTTGAGCGGCGTTAGAAACTTGGTCGGAAAGAGTGAGCTTCCCTTTAAGCTGTGATGACTGTGTATACTTTTAGCTCTGCGGACCTGGGGGGTGAAGTCCTGGGGAGTAGGAGCTCTCAAGGTCATTCCTGTGTGGGGAACTCAAGGCCAGCCTAGAGGTCCCTTCTGAAAACAGCAGCAGAGGCCTGTTGTCCCTTCCTGTCCCTGAGCCCCTGGGTTTCTCCTCCACACGCTGTGGTGTGGCAGACTGACTAGAGATAAGAGTCTTGCTGTCTGTCAGACCTTTATCACAGAGCCCAAAGTCAGAAGAATGTGGAGGAGAGGCAGAGGAAGAAGCAATAGAAGCCGTCCCAGAGGGGGGTTGGGGGGTGAGAGACTTAAGACAATGGGAGGTTTTGTTGTTTGAATGAACCAAAATTTGTAGACGGTGGAGAAAGTCTTTGTCACCAGTAATTCTCACTGCCCATTGACAGTGACTTGTTGGCTCTCCCTGTGGGTGACAAGGCTCTTGTCCCTGGAGCCTTTGGGCCTTTTCTGTAAATGAGGTGAATGATCTCTATGGCCCTATGGGCTAGAAATTTGTTTTCTCTGCAGTTGGGCTGGGCTCCTGTGGGAAATGCATGTGTGTGTTGTGGGGGAAACGTATGTGTGCAGCTGTAGCCTGGATGGCTTCTAGTTACCTTCTGTTGCGGACTGGGTTATTCTTGGCCAGGCGAGACTCGGTTGTGGCCTTGCTGGTTCCTCCTGTTAGGCTTCGCTGCTGGAGGGGAGCTGAAGGCTAACAATTCTAATAGAAGGTTTGCACGAACATGTTTGCGGCTGGGCTAGTTTAAGGCTTTGCCAGTCTCTCATTCTTTCGTGTGAATGAGTAACTAATCAAGAGTAGCTCATGAGTCATAAAACCCATGGCATAAATGATGCCTCTTACCAGACCAGCGTGCCTCAGTCCAGAGGCCTCAGTTGGACATTTGCTATGTTATTTTTCTCAATTTGAGTTTTGTTGTTTTGTTCTGTGTTTTTTTTCTAGTCTCAGTCCTTGGTTTTTCTTAGAATTGTGTACACCCCTTCAGGTGCCAACACATGCTGTGATTTCATTTCTCCGTCATGTAGGAGCTGTCTTTCGTGGAGAATCCTGTCCTCTGTGATGCTCTTGATGGTAGTAGGTAGTGCAGGAGCCTCTGGGTTGGGTTCAAAGGCCAAAGCTCACCTCCAGTGGGATTAGCTCTCTGTTCTCAACCCAATCGCTTCACCTTTGGGAGCTGGTTGTGAAGATGAAAGGGTATGAGGGCATCCTGACGGACTACTGGGCAGAGGGCAGAGCAGGGAACTCAGGAAGAGGGTGGATGGAACAGAGGGACGTGTTCTTTTCCGGTGAGGTTAAGGACAAAAATGTGTGACCTGTGTGTGTGTGTGTGTGTGTGTGTGTGAGAGTGAGACAGCAGACAGTCTGGCTTCTCCCTCTGCTGGGTGTGGCCACAGTACAAGCATTAGCTGCTAAATGACTTCAGAATTTTGTGTTCTCTCGGCCGTTTTTCTGAAATACTCAGAGGATGGGAAGAGTTGGTGGCACGTTATCTCTTTTCCCATCGTTAGCAGTTGGTGAAGCAGTGGACTGACGTCAGGGGTGTTCAGAGCTGTGAGGAGACAGGCTGCCCCAGTGAACCCAAAGCCAACTGCGTTTGTATACGCTCACCGTGGACATTCAGTGTCTGTACGATACAACTGATCAGTTTTCACGTTTAAGCCGGGGTGTGAAAGAAAACACAGTGTTGCAAGCTGTCTGGCAGCCTGGTCGCAGCTTCTCTGTGTAGCCATTAGCAGCAGGTTTCTCGAAGTAGGACCCCTGGGCCCACCAGCTCCTACCCACACTGTCTTAGAGGCTCCGGAGCTCATCTGCCTACGGTTGCTTTGTGTTTCCACCCCAACTCTCTTGCACCCTGCTGCTCCCTGTGCTTCTGAAATTAGCCCTGCCACAGGACACCTCAAGGCCTGTCTTACCCCTGCTGTCAGTTAAAGCTGTGCCTTTGACTGCCTCTGCTAACTCACTGTGCAGGACTCTGGTGGCCTCTTAAAGAGCGACGGTGTTGTGGTTAGAGATGACTCTGGGCTGACATTGTAGAGACTTGCACTGGTTCACTGGTCACCTGCCGCCGGTGCTGCTGACACACTGGCTGTTGGCTGACCTCTGAAAAGGGAGCTGGGCCCTTTAGCTGATTTTCCTTACCCTCTTTGTAAGTTGGTGGTTCTTGCTCTGCTGGTAGGATAAAGAGATTTTCTTTCCTGAATTCCATCTATAAGTGGCTACTATGCGGTTATGTTTCTAGAATGTTGGTTGCTTTTCTCGCCCTCCCTGGTGCCAGGGCACAGCTTTCCCCAGTGTCTGGCAGGGCTGTGTCTCACTGTGGAGCACAGTGGATCTGTGAGGTAGAGATAGTGGTCTGTACCCAGCCCTCAGCCCTCAAACGCGCACTTTCGTGGGCCCCATGGGCTGACTGTGTAGTGGCCTAGCCTCCTGCACTGTCCTGAGCTGCACTGAGCCTCTCTGGTCAGCTGGGGTGACTTAGAATTCTCCTGAAGAGGGAAGACCCCCTTCGGCTCCTGGCTGCAGGAACACTGTGATGTTTCCTGAGATTTCCTTCTGACGCTGCTTCTGAAGCTCAGGTCCCCTAACTCCAGAAAGTCTTAGCATCGTGTTGCTCTTCAGTACTTGATAGAATGCAGCAGATTCCTGTAATTTAAATATTTCATGTAATTCGCTAGTCCATATGTAAGGGGCTTTTCTAATACCCTTTTGGGAAAAGGTTGTATGTATTTAAATAGTCCAGTTTCTACTTTATATTCACTGTTTTCAGTGACCTTGCAGATGCCTCTGTATGGGCTGCCCTGACCAGGTGAGGAAAGTGAGCTGGTGTCACCTGTGTGTCCGTGTGTCCGTCTGTGTATGTGCCCGCATGCGTGCACGTGCTGCAGATGTAAACTGAGGCTGCATTCAGCTGCATTCAGTAGTGCCTTCACTTCCCTGTGGAGCTGCAAGAGCAGGGAGGTCACGTGCAGACAGATCAGCTTGGGAGTTGGTCATCGTTGTGAGCGGTGAACTTTGGGTTCTCCGGGTGGGTATGGGCGCAAGGCTCGATGAATGGAGAAGAGACCTGGAGGAATCGTGAATGACAAGATGGAGGTAGGAGCCCAGGCTGCGACTCCTGGTTGAATGTAGAGAGCAGGGAGGTGCAGAAAAGGAAATTCAGGGGTTTCCCCCGTGTCCAGAACCCCCAACATTCTGCAAATGTAAAATGCAGAGAAACTTAGAGCTGAAACATTCTGAAACTAGTTTCAGGAGTTATGTGTTAAACCGTGGGCCCTTCTTTTGGAGGTTCAGTGGGTTGATGAGAACGTCTTAGTTTAGTCACTGAGGGACGAAACTGGAGAAGTGTACGGTGTCAGAAGCAGGAGCCCCGGCAGAGAGCTGCTGAGTGACAGGGCCTGTAGACCGTAAGCTGTATGTAGAATAAGGAAGCAGGCGCCGAGAGGTCAAGGAAATAGCTCTGCTAAGTCTGACTGAAGGGGTCAGACTGGATTTTAGCCTGAATACGAGTCTAGGCTATCTCTCTCTCTCCTAGCCAGAACTGTTTTTAAATTCCACAATCTTTCCACCGAGGACTATACAATTCTTTTCAGCTTTATTAAAGACGGGGAAGGGTGACCTGTTTATTTTTCTTCTCCTTTTTCTAAATGTTTTGCATGTATTTATTTAAAGGGTAAATACAGAGGTAGATTTGGTTTTTGTTTTGTTGTGGTGCTGAAGAATTTGGGGCCTCTTGCTTGCTGGGCAGGTGCTCCGCCACGAGATAAACCTGAGTCCTGTGACTAATTTTATTTAAAATGGTAAATTCCACTTGAGCAGATTAGCCATAATGGGTTGTGGAGGAGACACTGATCTGTGTTTCTACCCGTGGGGACATGTGACTGAACAGACTCATTGGAAGTACCTTTTCCTTTTAATTTTGAACTTGGAGGGAAAACCTCCTAACTAGGAACCAATTCCTGAGACTCAGCCTGTTCCGTGGCTCACAGACAGAAAGCACTGGCAGGCACACTTTTCTATCCTGGTGTCGTGGGGAACTCCTGGGGTTCCCCTGCCCAGCCCTGGCAAGAGCCTGGGCCAGGCCTCTAGTACCGATTAGGACGGAACTCTAGGAATGGCCCAGGCCTTCTGGCCGTGCTGATCGCCCTCCCTGGTAACCTGCCATCTGCCATTTTGCTGGAAGCTGTTCTCCCCGCAGAACCTCTTAGCTGCAAACTGTGTCCTCCTCTGTTTGTTTGAACAGGGCCCAGGAATGGCTGGCAGGGAGCAGCTACAGATGGGAGGTAAAGGTGTTGGAGCAGCAGCAGGGCGCGGGAATGAGCAGGCTGAGGCAGCAGACCAGGGCTCCTCTCTGTTCTCTCTGGTCGGATTTGAACAGCAGTGAGCAAGGCTCCCTTCAGAGGCCTCTGACTCCTTCCCCTGCGTACACTCAAAAGTTGGGTTTCAAGCCTTGTCTTAGCCCGATTGGGTTGGGGGGACTGACTGCTTCTATTTCACGAGAAAGGTCCTGCCTTCCTTTTACTCTTAGCATTGTGTGTTGACAAGGTTTCTGTGCTGAACAAACTTGAAGGTGGGGAAGTTTATTTGGCCTATGCCAAAAAAAAAAAATTTTATTTAGTCCATGGTCACTTTGTCACATTGCATTGGGGCCTGTGGTGGCCCTCATACATCATGGTGGGAGCATGTAGCTGAGGGAGCTGGTCACCTGATTGACAATCAGGAAGTGAGTCCCTTCCACTAGAGCATACTCCCGAGGTCCCACCAGCACTCAGTAGTTGCAAGACTGGAGACCAGGCCTTCGCAGGACATTTAGGATCCAAGCCTCCGTAGCACCTTAGTGCTGAGGGCAGTTCAAGGCTGTAGTGACACTTCATTTGTATTTTAATAAATAAAGCTTTTTTCCTGACCATTACCAGTATTAACTTGTAACCATCCCCCTTAAATACCCCCAGAAATAGATTGCGTAATGCTTTATTAACCTTGAATTTTCTTAATGCTAATGAGAAAGGAACAGCAGCTGCAGAGAGACATTGGACAAGGAAAAAAAGCTTTATTTATTAAAATGCAAATGAAATATCACTCACTACACAAGGCGTCTTGATGCAGGCTTTAGGGTTGGCTTGATTGTGTTGCTGGTGCTCTCTCTGATTGACTGTTGTTCCTGAGACCCTTGAAAACAGGTTGTTATGACTACCCTGGTCACCAGCAAGTGTCTTTTGACCAGTAGCTTGCTGAAGTGTTTACAGCTTTCAGAACTGGAAGGAACCTGTCAGCACTGCGGCCTTCAGTGCCTTCTAGTTGTCTAGTGTTTTGGAGCCTTCGGGGAGGCGTCTAGGTGGCTTGCACAGCTGCAATGCCTCTCTGCTCTTGGCTAGACACAGTCCCCCCTTTTTGGTTAAATTTAATTATAGTGTTGTAGAAGTAGTCTGTTTCTATCCGGGAGTGGTAGCACACACCTTTAATCCCAGTACTCTGGAGGGAGAGGCAGGCGGATCTCTGAGTTCGAGGCCAATGTGGTCTACAGATGGAGTTCCAGGATGGCTAGGGTTACACAGAGAAACCGGGAGGCGGGGGAGGGGCGTATCTCTGAAAAGTGTCCATCTCTGTTCAAAGAAATATAAAAGTCAAAAATTTGATGTTTGCATCTAGGATTTTTTTCCTTGAAAATTCTGGGTCTCATAGTGGGGGGAGGTATGCCATTTCTCCAATTTTGGTGTTTTTCTTAAATTCGTTTTAAGCAATGTAACTTCCTGGGGGGAAAACGCCAGAAACCACAAAATGGGCTTTATATTCCTTAACTATTTAGATAGCTTTTCCCACAGTTTTTTTTTCCTCTTTTTAATGGGATCTTTGCCTTATTATCTTCTGTGAACTTCACTTGCTTTCAGAGTGCAAAGTTCTCTTAAAAGAGTGTCTGAACCACAAGTGACAGATAACATCTAGCCCTGGGGGAATGTGCAGTTAGAATTGGGGTGCTCATCTCTCTCCTCAGGTAAGTCTGGAAGAATGCCTGTCTGAAATTAGTGGAAGAGGTTCCTCCAGTGGCTGGCATTTCCTGAAGGGCCCAGGAGCTTGTCTGCTGTCCTGTTTCTCTTTCTTTGAAGGCTCTAGGCCACAGATGGGTATAATACTAGACTCCAGGCCTCCAGCTTTTTCATTCTTGTGCCAACCCCCAAGACTTCACCAATGACCTGGGACAGAATGAGGTTGTACCAAGAGCTCCACTCTGGGATCCAGCTCACCCTGTTTTCAGCCCCATCCCTATTTCCTTTACTCATAGAGTGGCATCCTGTGAACTTGGCTGGGCATGTGGTGGCGGTGGTACCAGCACACAGGGATAATAGGATGATGCTCTGTCTTGAGCAAGCACAGTTGAGAGCTTCAAATGTGTTCATCTGTTCTCAAGAAGGATTAGTGGACTGGAGCGACGGCTCAGTAGTCAAGTACACTGGCTGATCTTCCAGAGGACCTAGGATTTGTTCTGAGCACCCACATGGTGGCTAGCAGCGGTCTGTGATTCCTGTTCCAGAGGATCTCAGCCTCTTCTGACTTCTGCAGTGTGTGCACGGACATACATGTAGATAAAACACTCATACGTATATTTAATAAGTTTCAATATTTTTTGAAAAGAAAGATTGATGTTGCTTATGAGAAATGCCATGTGGTTCTGGCTGAGTTCCAGTATTCCTGGCCCTCACAACCTAGACGTGGCTTGTTGATTTATCTGCAGTCATTTTTTTATACTGCATTTTAGGAAATTAGCTATAAAATTAAACAACCTGCTATGTTAAAGTAGTATGTGTACTCCTCTGTCTTCTTCTGTAATCTGGTGTCTTTTATTTATCGGTATTTTAATTTTTTTAATATTTTAAAATTAGACATATTTCTAAATTGGAAATATGTCTAAGTGTTAAGCTTTTGCCTGTAATCACAGTGTGTACTGTTTGTTTGTTTATTTATATTTATTTTGATTTTTTGAGACATCCCTGACTGTCCTGGAACTCACTCTGTAGAATAGACTGGCCTCAAACTTGGGAGATCCACCTGCCTCTGCTTCCTGAGTGCTGGGATTAAAGACGTGTGCGCAACCACTATGTGGCTTGTGTGTATTATTTCTCTTCCCTGAGCACCTTCCCAAAGGTTGTCCTTATAGCTTTCTCTGTTCAAGCCCATACTTTTCCTTATTGCCTCTTTCAGAGGAGAAGGGGCTCACAGCCATGAGACTAGTAGTTCTGAGGGAAGTGGCCTCTGTGTGCACACTTGTTCGTGTGGACACGCACCTGCCACGGCATAGGTGTGCAGGATGAGACCAAGTACTAGTGCTGGCCCTCGTCTCCTACCTTGTCTGAAGTGGGGTCTCTTGTGTGTTGTTGAACCTGTCCTATAGGAGCAGGGGTTGAAGGCATGCTGCATGTGCTCAGCTTGATGTGGGTTTAGGTGTTCAAACCCAGGTCCTCTGCTTGCATAGCGAGTGCTCCTCCCTCAGCCCCACAAAGGCCTTCCAATGTAAAGAAAACCGTTTTGGGGGCCTGGAGAGATGACTCAGTGGTTAAGAGCACTTGCAGAGGACCAGATTTGGTTCCCAGCACCCAAGTGGCAGCTCCTAGCATTCTGTAACTCTGGTTCCCGGCTGGGGGGGGGATCTGATGCCATTCTCTGGCCTTGGGGCACCAGGCATGCATATGGCGCACATGAATGCATGCAGATAAACACACAAAACACAAACATAAAAATAGGAGAATTTTTTTTTTAAAAAAAAGAATGGGAACTTTTTATTTTTGAATGATGTCTTTTGAAAGGACGCAATTGGGTGTGGTGGCATTCCCCCGTAATCTCCTCGGGAGGTGGAGGCAGGGAGATCAGAAATGAAAAGTTGGTGTGCTTATATAGTAAGTTGGAAGTCAGCCTGAGTTATGTGTGACCCTGTTTCAAAAAGCAGTCAAACTTTAAGATGTCTGTGACTTTTCTAAATTAAACAATTGATTCTTTATTAGCATCTGATACTGGCAAAATTTTGTAAGATGTACTTACAAAAAGTTCATCTGGACAGAGTTGTCCTGAGAAGGATGTGGACAGTTAGATACTATTCAGGCCGTGTGGTCAGGGATGCTTTACAACTATTATCAAAAAGTAAGACATGTTTTGTGGTTGTTTTCCTGTGGTATAAGGCAGCCTTCCTTTCTGCTGGCTCATAGGTGGGATCTGGAGAGCTGGGGTGGGGGCGTGGCCTGTTTGCGTATCTCTTCTGTGCAGGGCTCTTTTGGACGTGCAGTGGTCTAGGGGAGTGGTGGTTTGTGGTGGGAGCTGTTTTAAAAGAAAATGAAAACAATGAAACTCAGGAGGGTCCCCACGTGCTTGAGCTTTGGAATTTGGGCCCAAACAATGCAGCAAGACTCCGCCTCCCAAAACAAACTACCTAAGACAAACCCTTTAACTTACTGAGTTGCCCTTGGTATCTGTGAAGGTTTGGTTCCAGGATCCCCACAGATACCAGAATTCATAGATGCTCAAGTCTTAGATGAAATGGTCCATCTGTTTATAACCTAGCACGGTCTTCTGGGGTATGCTTGGTCTGTTGTTGTTGTTTGAGAGTCGTGTGTAGCTCAGGCTGGCCGTGAGCTTACTAGGTAGCCAGTGTTGTAAGTACTGCCACTCGAGGTTTCCTCCTATGGGTGCTAATGATCTCTCCTTCCTTACAATGCTTGCATACTGCAGCGTGGACACTGTGGAAATAGTAGTCCTGTATTGCTTAAGAAAGAGTAGCAAAAGGAAATCTGCAGTGTCTGTTAGCTTGGCACAGGCAAGCTTGTTTCCTTTCATATATTAATTTTTGTTTTTCATTATTTTGTATGTGTGTGTTTATCTGCATTTATTGGTAGCATATGTGTGCCTGGTACCTGAGAAGACGGGAAGAGGGCTTTAGATCCCCCAGAACTGGAATTACTGAAAGTTGACATATGGGGTGCTAAGAACTAAACCTGGGTCCCCTGCGAGGACAGTAAGTGCTCTTAGCTGCTGAACTACCTCTCTAGCCCCTTATGTGTGTTATGGAGGGCTTAACTGTAAGCTTTCTGTAGTAGAACTGTTGGACAGTCCTTAATACAAACCACTAGATAATATTACAAGAGGCACAAAGTAACCATGAATTCCTATGGTGTGGGCTGTCCATGATGAAATAGTTTCTCAGCGTTCCCAGCACTCAAATCCTTTTTACCTTGGGACTCGTGATTAGGAGCCAGTGAACCTAAAGCAACCCACTAATTTGTATTTTATTTATATTGGTAGGTTAGGAAATAATTCAGGGTTGGGTCTGCGTTTTTAAAGAAGTGACAAGATTCAGAGTAAACGACATGATAGTGTATGTGGTATTGTTGTAGAAGGAGCGGCGGGCTGTGTCCCGCCACCCGGCTAGCTTTACCCTAAATAATTACACGGAAACTGTATTCTTTTAAACACGGCTTGGCTCATTATATCTAGCCTTTTCTCGGCTAACTCTCGCACCTGGACTAGCCCATTTCTAATAATGTGTGTAGCCCACGAGGTGGCTTACCAGAGAAGATCTTAACCTGCTTCTGTCTGGAGTGGGAGAATCATGGCGACTGCCTGACTAGGCTTCTTTCTCCGAGCATTCTGTTCTGTTTACTCCGCCTATCTAAATTTTGCCCTATCTGAGGCCAAGCAGTTTCTTTATTACTTAACCAATGAAACAACAGATAGAAAGATGACCCTCCTCCATCATGGTATAACATTGATACTGTGTGCACATGTGCATACTGGTTTCCAGAATAAAAAGCTTATCATTATGAATTATGGGCAAGTTAGTTTGCAGTGCACCGATTTGTACGAACCTTATTAAGCAAAATAGTCGAACAACCATGAAGTCATTTATTTAGTGATGTTTGCCTCTGCCCTATGAGCATCTAAAATAACATTGATGATAGCCATTCCTTACATGGTGGTTGCAGTGGGCCGGGCATGATTTCAAAAGCCTGGTATACAAACATCACATGTTTTCTACAGCCATCCCAACTTTATAGATGGAGAAATTGAGATTTAATTTGAACCAGGACTAGTGAATTGGTGTCCTTATTCTAAAACATTCTTCATGGGGAGACTTTAAAAATAAGAAAGGAAGAAAGAGTGAGTCTCACTGTGTGGCCCTGGCTGGCCTGGGACCCAGTGACTCATTTGCTGCTTGAGTTGCTGGAAATAAGGGCATATGTCACCACGTTAAGCTTTCATGGAAAGGTTGAAAAAACAACCTAAAGTGTACGTGGTGGAACTCAAATTCAGAGTTAACTAATACGCTTCCCTTTTATTGCAGATATGAGAAATGAGTGTTGGCCGCCGAAGAATAAAGTTGTTGGGTATCCTGATGATGGCAAATGTCTTCATTTATCTGATTGTGGAAGTCTCCAAAAACAGTAGTCAAGAGAAAAATGGAAAGGGGGGAGTAATCATACCCAAAGAGAAGTTCTGGAAGCTGTCCAGCCCTCCCCGGGCATATTGGAACAGAGAGCAGGAGAAGCTGAACAAGTGGTACAACCCCATCCTCAACAGACTGGCCAACCAG
Organism: Microtus ochrogaster; assembly: GCF_000317375.1. NCBI lineage: Eukaryota > Metazoa > Chordata > Mammalia > Rodentia > Cricetidae > Microtus > Microtus ochrogaster. The sequence continues at coordinate 8,799,898 of NW_004949107.1, read as the reverse complement.
ACGGGGGACTGGTCCACGTCTCCAAACACGAGTCACCTGGGCTTCTGTGAGCCTGACCCAAGGGTCATGACAGCCGTGACAGATTTTAATAGTCTGCCGGACAGATTTAAAGACTTCCTCCTGTATCTGAGATGCCGGAATTACTCACTACTGATAGACCAACCCAAGAAGTGCGCCAAGAAACCCTTCCTGCTGCTGGCCATTAAATCCCTCATTCCGCATTTTGCCAGAAGACAAGCCATCCGGGAATCTTGGGGCAGAGAAACCAACGTGGGGAACCAGACGGTAGTGAGAGTCTTCTTGTTGGGCAAGACTCCCCCAGAGGACAACCACCCTGACCTCTCAGACATGCTGAAATTTGAGAGTGAGAAGCACCAGGACATCCTCATGTGGAACTACAGAGACACGTTCTTCAACCTGTCTCTGAAGGAGGTGCTGTTTCTCAGGTGGGTGAGCACCTCTTGTCCAGACGTGGAGTTTGTTTTCAAGGGCGACGACGATGTGTTTGTCAACACTCATCACATCCTGAATTACTTGAATAGCTTATCCAAGAACAAAGCCAAAGATTTGTTTATAGGTGACGTGATCCACAATGCTGGGCCTCATCGGGATAAGAAACTGAAGTACTACATCCCAGAAGTCTTCTACATGGGGGTCTACCCACCGTATGCGGGGGGAGGTGGATTTCTGTACTCTGGCCCCCTGGCCCTGAGACTGTACAATATAACTGACCGGGTCCACCTCTACCCCATAGATGATGTTTATACTGGAATGTGCCTTCAGAAACTGGGCCTTGTTCCCGAGAAACACAAAGGCTTCAGGACATTTGATATCGAAGAGAAAAATAAAAAGAATATTTGTTCATATATAGATCTAATGTTAGTACATAGCAGAAAACCTCAAGAGATGATTGATATTTGGTCTCAGTTGCAAAGTCCTACTTTAAAATGCTAAAGTACAGCTGAGCTGCGTTTCACAGGAAGGCCTAGCCTGACTGGTTCCCATGTTGTACTTTCACAGTAGGGTGACTTCTGTATGAAACCATCAGCCTTGATGATGAGTAGCGTCCTGGCTTCCAGGCCCTTCAATTCCACACCTTTGTGGCCAGGGAAAAGCTGAACTGTGTCGCAGGATGATTGGGATTTGTTCTGACGCTTCCTCTGGCTGTTGGTCCTCAGTTTCTAATTTTTCCTTCTTCAAAATCATGTTTAGAATTTGGCCACGATTTAGAATTTGGTCTCTTTTGATCCTTGTAATGGTCTGCTCCTGTTCCCATCGTAATGGTGACTCGACACCAAGGGTTTATAAGCTGATTGGCTAATCAAGATTGCACAGGGCATGATCAGGTGTTTTTTTTGTGAAATGGAATTCTGTTTACTTTCATTAAGATTTTGATGGACTTTTAAAATGGTCCAGGAAGTGGACTGATGTCAGAGTTCCCTGCCACCCCAGCAGTATTCTCGTTGTTACTAGAACCTGTCACTTTCTTTAAAGAGGAAAGCCACCGAGCAGCACGCACCGTTCATCTCGTCTGACCACGGGCCGTGAGAAGGGCAGAGGGTTTTCTTTTACTTGTGTTCGGTTTGCTGGGTGGCATCATGATAGTTCATCTGATTTTAGTATTTTGAAGGTCTTGAGTGTGGTTCCCTCGTGGCCAACTGAAGCCTGAGTAGCCCGACAGCCATATGGGTTTGCGAATGTTCAGTGTGGGCCAGGGAGGCGTTTGTGATTTGCGAACTTGAAATGGAAAGATAGAATTTGAAGGCATTTTCTTAAGTGGTTTTTCAGCTTAAGACTCCAGGACTCTCCTCTTGCCATATTACCACATATTTCTTAGATGGAGCTCTTTCGGGTAGTGCCGCTTCCCTGAGTGTAGAAGTGCCTGTGTCTTTATTTATTGTTCAGATCAAAGACCAAAACATTTTCTTAAAAATATTTTGTGTAATATTTTATTTGTATACAGTATTGTTTGTGAAATATTTAACTAGAGCATGATATTTTATTTTTTTTCCTCATTTTTTAATTAGTTCTTTGAGAATTTCATACAATGTGTTTTGGTCATGTTCACCTCCCCCAACTCCTTCCAGATCCAGACCCCGGCATGATGTTTTTAATGTTAAGCTGTAACATACGTTGAATAAAGTTAACTCTTATTTTTGAATTTTAAAATTTGGATGGGGGGGTTATGAACTGCTAGAGATGATAAAGTTCTGCCAAATTACTGCTTATACCTTGTACCTTGTAACATGCTTTCTTGAAATATTTTGTGTTTTAGAGGGTTCTCATCTGTGCTACTGGGGACTGGGGACAAAGTGGAAATAAAGTGAGTGTATTTTTTAATCATCGTGTGTAATAACTACCTTTCTCTTCTTGGTTTCCTGTGTTTTATCACATCCTCCCCAAGCTCTCTTTCCCAGAAACCATTATATTAACTATCTGTCTATCTCTGTGGGTTAGCCATGCTGCGTCTCTGGTCTCACTCAATTGAGACTTGGGTGGGTACTATTTGTGGCTTCCTGGCAGCTGTCCATCCTGGCCAGTGCTCTCTCTCCCTCTTCACCTAGAACCTTGCAGCCTAAGTGTCTCTGAGAAGGACCACACTCTCGCATCCAGTGACTTGCACTGTCTTTGCAGCCTGCCAACTACTGTGCACCCCATACCCTTCGGAGTCCTCCCTGATATTGTCTAGGCCATTTCACTGGCCTGAATAACTGATCTGGAGCTCCACCTCTGTCACCTCTTTCTTTAAAAACGGTAGAGAAGTATGCAGACTAGAAAACTCCTGTCTGCCTATCCTCGACAGGAGCATGCTCTAAGGTGAGGCTCTAGTGTGTGAGGAGTTTTGGACCTGGGAAGGGAAAGCAACTGCCTTCTAGGACTGGAGATGTACTGAGAACCCTGGAGGGAGTGCAGAGATGCTCACAGTTAGCATCTGAAGCTAAGGAAGCTGGAGAACCCAGGAGAAGTGCAGAGGTGCTCACAAGGAAGCTGGAGAACCCAGGAGAAGTGCAGAGGTGCTCACAAGGAAGCTGGGGAACCCTGGAGGGAGTACAGAGATGCCCACAGTTAGCATCTGAAGCTAAGGAAGCTGGAGAACCCAGGAGAAGTGCAGAGACCTTACAAGGAAGCTGGAGAACCCTGGGGGGGGAGTGCAGAGATACCCACAGTATCTGAAGCTAAGGAAGCTGGGCTGTTTTCTAAAACAGCTTTATCGATGACACAGTTCTTCACAAAGTGTGTCCACTAATTTAAAAAACAGGCCACAGGTTACACAGCCACTCTTACTGTAATCTACTCCAGAATATTTAGTTGAATCACAATAAACGTTAGCTTTCTATCGGATTTCTGCTTAATGGTCTTATTATGTGGCTTAAACTATTATCTTCCTGCTTCATCCTGTTTCTCAGACACCGAGGTTGCAAGGTTGAGGATCCGTGCCTGGCTGTAGACCTTGTTCTTTGGCTGTTCTGCTTTTCAAAACACTTTCTGGGAGCTAGGGTGTATTTCACTCCGTAGGGAGTTTGCCCATCATACTCAGAGCCCTGGAACCAAAAGGGCCACGTGAACCTGGGGTGGGGTGTGGTGGGTGGCACACTGTCCCAGAGGTAGAGGCAAGGGTCTTCCATCACACCCTCCCATGTCCCGCCTGCACACCAGGAAGGCCTTGGGAACACCTGCTGTATCTTCTGGCCAGTGTTCACACTTCCATTTGTTGATAGAATGCCAAGTCTTTGCCTGCACTGGGTGTCTTTGGATCTGTTCATAAGTGGGGATTTTTGTGAGGGAGCAGGCATCTCCCTTGCCCCCCCGTTTACTTTGCTCAGCTGGGAACTCTCAGGTCATCTTTTCGCTCCTGACATCTGTAGTTTTTCCCAACATTAACCATGCCACCTAGAAGCCCCTGCTTGTCAATGTAGCACCTGTCATCTGGGGGCTTTGTTCCTGCTGTTGGCTCCTTAGTCCCACTGACAGCCTCATCCTTGGATACCTCAGGGCTCCTCGGCTCCCTGGGGTTGTATATGAACACCTGACATGTAAAAGTTCCTAGAAAGTCATTTAAAAAATATTCCTGCCGGGCGGTGGTGGCACACGCCTTTAATCCCAGCACTCGGGAGGCAGAGGCAGGCGGATCTCTGGGAGTTCGAGGCCAGCCTGGTCTACAAGAGCTAGTTCCAGGACAGGTACCAAAGCTACAGAGAAACCCTGTCTCGAAAAACAAACAAAAAATATTCCTGTGTTTCCTTCCCGAAGCAGACCGAGGGTTTAATCCTCCTGCGGGGGGGGGGGGCTGTTGGCCCTATAGGAAGCCTCCCATATGCTCTCCCTCTGCACCCCTGCCCTTCTGTTCACGACCTCACTCTTCCAGCACCTCTTTGGTGGTTGGACCTCTGCAGAATGTCCGGCTTCTTCCTGAAATTCATTAAGGACTCGGAGTGGAGCACGGGTTGGGGGGGTCCCCACTTGTCTCCTGTGAACTTTCCGGTGTCACTGTCCAGCCTGGCAGTGCTCTTTGGCCCTGTCTCCGTCCTGGCCAGCAGTCTTCTCACGCTCCGTCACCAAGGGGAGCCTTGGTATGGAGACGGAAGGAGTTCCATTTTCTAATTTAAAATAACTTGTCTGGCTTTCTGCTTTTTTTTTTTTTTTTCAAACCCAGGGATTGTCATGGAAGCCGGGCAGGCATTCTATCAGGAAAGCATATAGTAACCCTCCCCACTCCCATGGCTCTTGGCTGGAGGGTTCTTACCTAGTAGGCAGGCAGGGAGTGGGGTGCTCTCTACTCCATGTCTGGGTCGTCCCCTCAGATCAAGGCAAGAACGTGTTATCTAAGGTGAGGGCCTGTGTGTGTCCCTTGGACCAGAATGTTCTTGATGTGCTGGCGCCTGGCTGGTCAGGGTCAGCTGTCTGCGTCCTCTAGGAGGAACTGCCTCTCCTCTGACTGTCTTGGGGTGATGGACGTCTGCTTGCTGTTACCCTTCTGCTCACAACTGGAATTTACCTGGAAGGGCCCGCATCAGAGCTTTCTCCCTGTCTGCTCAGAGTTGCTGGGGCTTGGAGAAGGATTCAGTCACAGATACCTAAACCTGTCCAACTGCTCCTTCCTGGGGTGGGTGGGAGTGGCCAGGGTCTCCGTGTCTTGTCAGATTTCACCCAAGCCCTCGGACCCTAGAGAAAACCCCAGGTCTTGCCCCCTTTAGTGATCCCCTATAGCTTTCCTTCTCATTCAAACCCAAGGCGGTCAGGGTCAGAATGCCTTCTTCCCCACTGCACAGTGGCGCAGGGTTGCCATGAGATGAACAAGTATGCGCGACTGGGTGGCAGAGCACAGCGCCAGCAAAGGGAACTGCAGGAAAGCTCTGGACAGAGACTCCGCACGGGACAAGCCACAAGCCCCGCCTTGTTTTGGCTCTTGCAGCCCTGCATTCCAAGCTGCGTCCTAGGCCAGAGCTCAGACTCTCTGGCGGCGGGATCGGCCTCTTGGCTGGTGAGCTGGAGGAGCCCAGGCACACAGGAAAGGAAAGGAATCAAATGTGGGCGCACGTGAGCCGCTCATTCACACAGCAACAGCCTCACGTTCTTGTGTTTGTCTGGTGGGAAACAAGAAATGAGTAGTGCGCATTGGCAGATGTATTACCGGGCTAAAATTTGGTGGGGAATGCCCTTATTTATCTGATTGCAAAATCTTCAAGTGAGTCACCGCGGAAGGAATGAAGGGGGGTTACTGGTGCTGTCTAGAAGGCTGGAGAACTTGTTTTTTACTCAGGGAGACTCCAAGTCGAGGTGTAAAACAGCCCCTTGGGGAGCCTGCTGAGAGGGAGGGGCCTTCATGCTTGAAGGCAGGCTCCCTCTACAGCTCCTTCCTCCAGAAGCCCCTGCTCCTGCAGTACAAGCTTAGCTATTGGATGATCAGAGCTGTCAAACAGCTGAGGTGCGTGGCTGGCTGTACGTGTCTGGAAGGGCAGCCTGAGCTACCTAGTGAGACCCCGTCTCAACAAAACAAAACCCCACCCCCTGTGGCATATTTTAAGTAATATGTCACAACATTTAAAAGCGTATTGTTTTATCCCAGGATTCTTTTTTATTAACAGTAGACTAATCCAGTGAGCATAAATGTCATAAGTGCCGTATTGAGTGACTCATTTGGAAAACCTTAAATTAAAAAGTAATTTAAAATGTGAAGTTTCATCTTATTTTTATTTATGTATATGTGTGTGCCTCTCTATGTGCCGTGTGTGTGTGTGTGTGTGTGTGTGTGTGTGTGTGTGTATGTGTGCACGCCTGCGCGCGCACGGGCATGCAAGCGCAGAGTACCCACAGAGTTCAGAAGTGAGTGTCAGATCCTCTAGAGCTAAAGTTACAGGCAGTTGTGAGCAACCCAGTTGGGTACTGGCAACCAAACTGGTCCTCTGCAATAGTGCAAGTGCTCTTAAAATATAAGATTTACTTATCATCTTATTTGGTGTGTATAAGACTTTGGCTTCATGTATGTTTGCACACCCATGTGCATGCCTGGAGTCCACAGAGGTCAGAAGTTGGTGTTACATGGACTGGAGTTAATAGACAGGAGCTACCTTGTGAATGCTGGGGCTTGAACCCAGGTCCTCTGCAAGATCAATGCATGTTCCTAACCTCTGTAATCTCTCCAGCCCCAAGGTATGCTCTTAACAGTCCAACCATCTCTTTAGCCCCTAACATTTTTTTTTAATGTGTGTGTGTGCATGCATTCACTATTACCTGAGTGTATGTATGTACCACATGCTGTGGGGGCCCACGGATGTCAGAAGAGGTATCAGACCCCCTGGGGCTGGAGTTACAGTTGTGAATTGACATGTAGATGCTCGGAATTGAGCCCAGGCACTCCGCAAGAATACTGAGTGCTCTTAACTGCCAAACTATCTCTCCAGTCGCCTCTAAACTTTTTTTTATTTTAATTTTTTTGACATGGAAAAAGTTGTAACAACAGTACGCAGCATCTGTGTACCGCTGTCCAGCTTTCCTTAACTTTAACTGCATGCTGACAATCAAAATCAGCGTTAGACCAGGCAGCAGCAAAATTAGCATGGCTGTAGCTCCATTGCTTATCCTGCAGACGTGGTTGGCTTTGATGGTGTTTCTCGCTGAGGTCCTTCTGTGGTTCCTCAGCTCTTTCTTTAAGGTTTCAGTGACATATAATTCTGTTTCCTCCTCGGTCTCCCATCTGCTTCCCAGTCTTTCCTGACTGATGTTTTTGGCCAGTACTGGTTATTCATAGACTATTCTTCAGTGTGGGCTCGTCTGTTGCCTTCTCGTGATGAGAGTGGGCTAGGTGCCGTGGACAGGAATATCGCAGAGCCGTGCCGGCACATCCCGTCAGCATTTGTGATGTCATGTCCCCAATAATGTGAGCTGCCCGTCTTCACAGCAAGACAATTGCCTTTCTATTTCCAGTTAAGAACTATGAGAGCTGTTTGGACATTTGGAATGCACGGATAAATAAAGACACCAGTGTGTGTAGAGCCCAGAGCTGGCATGTAGCAGCTGCTCAGCAGTGGACTAGCTCTTGCTTCCCTATCAGCACTGCCTCTGCTGGTCTCCGCTCCTCTGCTCTTTCTCACTTTGACTGCCCATTGTCCTGTCCTCACACTGACCCACCCCAGTGGTCATTGGTTGTCGCATTCCATGTATCTGTGCATACTAAGGATATAAGTAAGCCTTAAGAAGGGCACAGTAAGGCCGGGCATGGTGGCATGTGTCTGTATCAGCACTCAGGAAGCAGAGGCAGGAAGGTTGCTGCCAGGTCAAGACCGGCCAGGTCTGACTATAGAGCAAGACCCCGATTCAGGAAACAGAACAGAGGAGCTCAAAGTGGAGGGTGAGTGGCTGACAATTCCCCTGTGCAGAATATGCCCATGTTAGCTGTGTCTTCCCTCCTGGGGAGGGTGGTGCTGCTGGCCCACATCCCTGGAGGTCTGGATAAGACCCTGCTGGCCAGGATGGAGAAAAAAAAAAAACATATAGCAGCCACGGAGACAGGAGTGAACCCCAACTGGCTAGGGCAGAGTTGCCGCAAGAGTAACCTCTGGGAAGGGGGCCGGGTCTGGTGGAGAGAGCTCCAAAGCCTGTGGATAGCTGGGCTTCCCTGAGTGATGTGGTTCTGGCTGGCTCTCAGAGAGTGGGCTTGACAGCCCAGTCCCTCTGCTGCCTCAGCCAGCAGGCAGGCCACCTCAGCAGCTATGACTGCTGCTCAGGAGGCCCCGTCTGTGCCAGCAAACCACTTTATTTACAGGATGGCTGTTCTTGGCAGCTCTCTCCACCTCCCAGACTCTTCTCCTGTGTTTACCCGGAGATGGGATGATTCTCTTGTTTGAAAAGAGCTGCCATGGAGAGGATTGTTGTAGCTGCTGCTTTGGCCTGTGCCTTCATCCTTCTCCTGGAGACAGGTCATGGGGTGGGGGAGTGCCCCCTGCCTGTGGCAGGAAAGTGGCCCTTCTTCCCTCCCCCATGATTAAATGGGGGTAATGGAGTTACTGGCCGGCTCTCTGAGGACCTTCAGGAAGATTATAAAGGCAAGAATAAAGGCCGTGTCTGTGCAGGAGGCAATAAAACACAGGTGGGTCCCGGAGCCCCTGACCTGTGTTGTCTTGGCCTTCCAGCCACATGAGCTTCTTTGGTGGTTTGGAAGAATATGACCCCCATGCACTCATACAGAGTGGCACTATTAGGAGGTGTGGCTTTGGGGGAGTAGGTGTGGCCTTGCTAGAGAAAGTGTGTCACCGAGGGGGTGGACTTTGAGGTCAGATGCTCAAGCAGGGCCAGTCTCAGAATTCTCAACTCCTTATCCAGTGCCGTATCTCCCTGCATGCCACCGTGCTTCCCACCATGATGATAATGGGTTAAACCTCTGAACTGGGAGCCAGCCTTAATTTATTGTTTTCCCTTATAAGTCCGGCCTTAGTCATGGTGTTGTTTCGTAGCAATAGAAACCCTAAGGCCGCTTTCCTTTCTCTTTTTTGGCTTAAGTGAGTGGAAGTGGATGGTGTTTGGTTAGGACTGAGACCGTGAGATCCCACTTCCTTTCCTGAGATCTCAGTTGAATCTAGCTGCAGGCTCTTCAGATTCCTACCCCTGAGATGCTCAAACTCAGGTCTGCCCTGAGATCCTGCTCCTAGGTGACGTCTGGAAAGGTGACGTCCTAGGTGTCTATCTTGAAGCAGAGAGCGTAAGCGGCAGAATGTGAGAAGCCATGGGGATGACCTCTTGTTTTCTCAGGTGTGTCCAGGACAGGTCTGGAGACTCCTGGATGAGAAGATCGGGCCTCACCAGGTTTTAGATGCTGTGACCTCCCCACGATGCTGGCTTTACAGGTCATGGGATGCAGGGGCTTCCCAGAAGGCCACGGGGCTTCCATCTGCCTGAGAGCATGCAGCAGGTTGGGTTCCCTGTGGGGATTTCCTGAGAGGACGATGTGGGAAGCTGTGAGAGCAGAGGGAATTCTGGATGCCAGCCTTGTGGAACATCTGCCAAGAAAAATCACAGGCTACAAGTAGCTCCAGACATGTAGGGTACAAAAGGTGGAGCCGTGTGCCCTGAAGGCTGGGCAGTTACAGGGCATAATTTTTGCCCCTTCTGAGTTTTAGTGCTTTGGTCTGGACCTTCCTTAGTGTTCTAATTTTCTAATTAATCTCCATTTTGGAATGGGAATGTATTTTTTTTAATTCTTTCATACCTTTATATCCTTGTAGATGGAGTTTTCCTTTCCTGGGAGCCACTTCCAAATTACCACACAGAGACTTCTATTAATTGCAAATGCTCAGCCAATAGCTCAGGCTTATTACTAACTAGCTTCTTACATTTTAAGTTAATTCGTATTTCTTATTTACACGCTGCCACGTGGTGGCACCTTTATTAGCATGGCACATTCATCTCCTGCTCCCTCTGCGTCTGACTGGTGACCCCTCACTCTGCCCTTGTTCCCAGCATTCTCAGTTTGGCTTTCTTGCCTAACTTTGTCCTGTTCAGCTGTTGACCAATCAGACAAGTATCCCAGGTAATCCAGCCTCTCAGAATGCCTCTGTTGCAGTTTCCTTAAAATCCTACATCTAGAACAACTTCAGAGTTGCTATCTGAGATGGTCCAGCCTCACAGCCTATCCAGCCAAGACTTCAGGTAAGTTCTCCACTTTCCCATCATACAGAGACTAAACAAAAAGTCATACAGCTAGCTTTTGCAGGACTCGACCATCATACCGATTTTCTCAGGTTCCCCAAAAGATGTTGTCACCCCCAGACAACAGGAAGCAATCTAGAAAACACAATGCCCGTATCCCCAAGAGGTGGGGTGGGTGGTTTCTGGTAATTTGGTGAATTATGGATGTTTGTTATTTCTCCCTTACATTGTTTCTGTGACATATTTTGTCAAGAGCAATAAAAAACTAACAAGTCGTATCTTAGTAAATTTGTATTTTCGTTGAACCTAAAGAAGTAAAACGTTCATGGATCCCAATTCCAAGTCTTGAGAAAAGGGTATCACACTGATTAAGTTAGATGGTTCTTATTCCTGGATGCTCCATGGGCTGCTGGCCATTAGAAGTGTGCTTTTATTGTTCTTCCCAGGATGGGATGAACTTTCCCTGACCTTCCTATTGTTATTGACAAAGGCCCAAGGTCTCTCTGCTGCTAGAATTGCTGCAAGCTGGTTCCAGCTCCACGAATCCCCCTGCTTGCTCTTTAGATGGTTGCTTGGAACCAGGGATGCTGTTTGGGATGGAAGACAGTAATTTACTGGGCATAGAGCTCCCTGTTCCAACAGTCCCAAGGCGTTTTTCATAATGTTATGTAACAACTCGATAGACTGATTTTAACTTGAGTTCAGTTTGTTCTCCCCCAGGTTTTATCTGAAAGGGAGTAGAAGGTTCCACAAGGGCAGAGAAGTTGCCTCTTGCTAGAGATCAGCCCCTAGTCACCTTAGTGGAGACTGCAGAATGAACAGACCGCACTATTTACTGAAGAAAGATGTGAGTTGGATGGATGATGGGTTAAAACTCCCACCGTGTTTGGCAAGATGGTGAACTAACAGCCCAGAGTGACTTAATTTGAATCTGGTATTTGTTCTTGACTTTTCGTGAGAAAGTGAGTGAGAAGACCCGCGGGGCAGGGGTGCTGCCTCTGGAGAGAGGCTTCATCTATACCCGGTCAGTCATGAGTGATGGATGAAGGAATTCAGTGAGCTTGGAGCTATTTGTTGAGGAAATTAGACAGAAGGCCTCCAGGGAGGAAAGGAAGACAAAGGAAGACTGTTCCACAGTTGCTCTCTCTCTGTCTCCTCTCTCTGCCCTGTCCTGTCTGGCGTGAGGGACTTGCCAGTGTGGGGTAGCCCAATGAGTAGCGCTGGATGCTGGTCCCTTACCTCAAGTGCGTCAGGCCTTTTTTCTCTGGATTCCAAGCTCAGGCTGCTCTGCTCTTCACACTGGTGCCTAGCCTGTGTTTTATTCCTCTCAGCAGGAACTACGGGCTTACCGTCTGGCATCTGTTCTTCTGCCAAACAAAGGGAGTATCGTACAACCCAGCTTGTTTCTGGCTTTCTGTGACTGCACTGTGTCCGAAACATAGATGAGCACCCTTGTTTCCCCCCAATCACAGAACTTACTTAACGCTAACTTCACAAAGTATGTTAGTGCTGTCGGCAGCAACCGCCAGTTAGTCTCGCTTGTTTTGATAGCCCTGGCCAAGGGGCACATAGGTTCTTTATTCCATTCTTAAGTACTGAGATTAGCATACATCATCTGGTAAGTATATCTCAATATCTGTATACAAGTAGCTTACAGAGCACAGAGGGTTAAGAGCCTGCAGCAGAGTTCCAGGAGTTTCAGAAGTCTGATAGAAATGCAAATGGAGTCCACTCAGGTGAAATAAATGAACCCAGCTGAGGCGCCTGCCGGACTTGGTAGTTAGACTCAGTGCCGGGTTTGTGTTATTCTTACCGCATGAGATTAGCAGGAGACTAGGTTATCTTCATTCTCAGTGATCCATCAGCAGCTTTGACCTCTTACACAGAGGAGTGACGGTCTGTCCTCAGTCACCCATCACACCCTGTCCTGTATCCGTCTTCTGGCCTAATGCCTGAGTGATTCACCTGCTTCGGCCGTTCCCATGCCCTTCGGTCCATGTGTGGAGCTTCTCGGTGGTTTTACTGTACCCTGGCCTGTCTCTGGCCTGTCCCTTGCCTGGAAAGTTCCTCCCACAGCTGTAGAGAGTCTCACTAAGGTATTTCTGTCTTTATGGGCAAAACTGACATAGCATGAAATGATGGAGGAAAGTGATTGGCTAATAAAGAAACTGCCTTGGCCCATTTGATAGGCCAGCCTTTAGGTGGGTGGAGTAAACAGAACAGAAGGCTGGGAGGAAGAGGAAGTGAGCTCAGACTCGATAGCTCTCCTCTCTGGGGCAGACGCGATGAAGCTCCGACCCAGGATGGACATAGGCTAGAATCTTCCCTGTAAGTGCACTTCATGGTGCTACACACATTAATAGAAACGAGCCAAGCAGTGTTTAAATGAATACAGTTTGTGTGTTGTTATTTCGGGGCATAAGCTAGCCAGGTGGCCGGGAGCTGGGTGGCAGGAATGCAGCCCACAGCTCCTTCAACAATGAAACTCAAGCCCCAATGGAAATCTCACCAGCAAAGTGGAGGAGCAGGGTCTTGTGAAAGTGACTGTAACAAGCCGCTGCGACACTTGAAAGTCCCCAAAGATGCACAGCTCCTCCGTCAGGGGAACTGGATAGTGTCCCCAGATTTACAGACACTAATAACCTGCACACGTTTACCACTGCTGGATGGGGACACTTAAAGACCTCCCCGACCAACATTCGGGAAGGAAGACGGCGAGGTTTTCTTTGCTATACAGTTGGTAGTGAGCTCTGGGTTCAGGCAAGAGACCCTTGCTTGGTGTCTGGTGGAGAGGGATGCAGGAAACCACTGGGCATCAATCTCTCTATCCGCCTCCCGCAATGTGCGTGTTAGGTGTCTTCACCTTTGCCCAGTAGACAGGAGTGACCGGCAGGTCCCCATCTCTGTTCCTGCCAGCATGGACCTGAAAAGGGGACTTTGAAGTTGTTTTTGCTAAAGTGTTGACTCCTCACTTGGGCCCATGTCATATCTAAAGCAAGATGGAAGCTCCACAGTTTCGCCTTTATTTTGTGTCTGTCTCCTTCACGTAGGCTGAAGGCACGGGAATAAATTGTCTTTAACTGGCTCTTGAACCACCTTGGGCTCCAGGAGAACAGAAAGTCTTTAGACAGAACCCCCTCCCCCCAACAGTTACCCACGAGGCCCTGCTGTACTCTGGAACAGGGGTCACCCTTTCCTGAGAGCCACCTTGTTCTGCCATGCGCTAGGAACTGCTGGAGACCACACTGCAGGGTAAGAGGACCAGGACCGTAGTGTTAGCATACCTCGGCCCCCAGTTCTCTTGAAACCCAACTCAAGTCAGTACCCCAGGACTGGCTCTAGACCATCTGGCCCCCTTGTTGTTCTTCTCAGTGTGGCCACATTGAATAAATCTGTTTTCACTACTCATCTCTTAGTTGGGGGGGAGGGGAGTGTATGTTTAACCATAGCTTTTGAGGGCCTGTCAGAGTCTGGGCTTTTGCCCTAAAAACTCTTGTAACAAGCCCTGGATCCATTCTTCAGTTCTTCCTGGATCCCCTCAAAGGAAGGAGCCTTGCACTGACAGCAATTCTTTTTTTAAAAAATTATTTTTTAATTGTGCATACATGGGGGAGCAGGTGTGTGCATGTGTGAGCACTGGTGCCCACAGAGCCAGGAGGGCATCGGGTCCCCAGAACTGCAGCTTTAGGAGGGCAGGGCAGGGCAGGGCATCGGATCCCCCGGAACTGCAGCTTCAGGAGGGCAGGGCATCGGATCCCCCCAGAACTGCAGCTTCAGGAGGGCAGGGCATCGGATCCCCCAGAACTGCAGCTTCAGG
>NW_004949107.1:8774609-8785788 GCF_000317375.1 Microtus ochrogaster | reverse complement strand
CCCCCAGAACTGCAGCTTCAGGAGGGCAGGGCATCGGATCCCTCAGAACTGCAGCTTCAGGAGGGCAGGGCATCGGATCCCCCGGAACTGCAGCTATGGTGGTTGTGAGCTGCCCCATGTTGGTGCTAGGAACTGAGCTCGGGTTCTCTGCTTGGAGAGTAACCACTCATAACTCTTGAGCCATCTCTGGAGCAGCTCTGCCCACAAATTTTGAGACACAAATGAAAGGAAAAGAGGAAATGGAAACGCAGAGCAAAACAAGTAGCACTGTAGCCTGGGAGAACAAAGAAGTGCAGGTGTGTTGTGAAATGTTGAGAAAAACAAAGAGGTTGCTATGGACCGGCAATCTTCACTTAGTGGTACCGTTGCCTAGGGACGTGGGGTCTCCTCTTTCTGGGTTCTTAGCCTCCAATAAACGCCTTTAATCCCAGCACTCGGGAGGCAGAGGCAGGCGGATCTGTGTGAATTCAAGGCCAGCCTGGTCTACAGAGCTAGTTCCAGGACAGGCTCCAAAGCCACAGAGAAACCCTGTCTCGAAAAACAAAAACAAAAACATTTAAAAACAGATGTTGACGGAAACCTGTGGACAATGTTATTAGAATGTAAGAGAAACAGAGACACGCACACGCATGCACACACGCACGCACGCACAACAGGTCAGACATTCTTGTGAGCTGCTGAGAGAAGGCAGATGGAGAAGTGAAGGTCATGCCTTTTGTTAGAGGTCAGGAAGATAGGCATCTCAGTGAGGAAAGTGTGTGACAGCCACTTGTGAGGTATTCTTCAGGGAGTGAGGTGTGTGTGTGTGTGTGTGTGTGTGTGTGTGTGTGTGTGTGTGTGTGTGACGAGGGGGGGAGAGACTTAGGTTTGAGCTAGTATCTGAGAAGAGAAAAAACAGGATGGTGGAGATGGCCCAGTTAGTAAGAGGACCCGAGTTTGCTGTCCAGCACCCACATAAAGAAGTGGGGTGTGATAAATTGTACCTAGAATCCCAGTACTAGGGAGGCAGAGACAGTAGGATCTTTTGGGCCAGTGACTTCCAGGTTCAGCAAGAGACTCAAAAAGTTAGAAAGTAGGACACTGGATGTTGATCTCTGGCTTCCAAACATACACGGGCACCCCCCCCCCCCTCACTGTAACGGGAGCCTAACTTCTCTGTCTCACATTCTACTCAAGGAAAAGAAAATGGCCATTATTTGACAGGCGATGGTGGGGCATGCCTTTAATCCCAGCACTCAGGAGGCAGAGGTAGGCAGAGCTCTGAGTTCAAGGCTAGCCTGATCTACAGAGTGAGTTCCAGGACAGCCAGGGCTGCACAGAGAACCCGTATCTCAAAAAATTTAAAAAAGAAAATGATTATTCTAGTAGGCATGGACCTCCTGTCACCCCAAGACTCTGAGCTCTGAATGAGGCACAAAGTATCTGAGTTATTTTGTTTTGCTTTTGAGACAGGGTCTTATGATGTAGCCCTGATTGGCCTGGAACTCCCTATGTAGATCAGGCTAGCCTCAAACTCACAGAGCTATGCCTGCCTCTCGCTCCCAAGCACTGATGTTAAAGGCTATGCCTGGCACCAGCTAAGCCTTTAGACCTTGGCAACCGAAACCAAGGTTTGCTATTCTGCGCTAGTTTTCTCATCTAAAACCAATGGATTTCTCTCCATTCCCGGTGTCTCCGTGGACTGTCGCATGCCTTCCTGGATAGATAAAAAGGGGGCTGACAGATCCAACAGGACTTTGTCCAGCTTGGCAAACCAGTGAGTTTGCTGGCATTAACGACAGGGCGAGTGCGCTTCAGGAGCAGCTGCCCAGCGGGTCAGTCCCAGTGGGGCTGACTCACAAGAGTGCCACTGCCCCACCCCGTCAACCTTCCACCTACTGTTTGTTCCGGCCTGCCAAGGACCCCGGGGCACCTGGGGCTGGGAAGAGTCACGATTGGACCTGAGGATCGGCCCCTCCTTCCAGGAATGCTAACGGCCCCGCACCGCCCTGTTCCTGTCATTGCCCCGACTGTGTGCCAGCTGGCTTCCTTAGGTAACGAGCAGCAGCTGTACTTTAGGACAGCAATGGTCAAATCCAACTGAGGGAGCAGCTTCTTAGCCGGGGGACCAGAATAAGCCTGTGGGCCTGGCGAACAGAACGCATAGGGGTGTTAGCGTTGTGAAGGGCCGGAGCAGGAGGCACGGCGCCTAGCTGTCACCTACAGCATCCTAAAGTGTATCTAGTCTTTTAGGAACTTCAACTTGGACCTGGGATTTGTGGCTTTGGTTCAGAAAAAAAATTTAGGACTAGCCGGAATGAAGGAGAGTCAAGGTTTAACAAAGATATTAAAATATGAAAGAGACACTCAGCGTGAGTGTGGACTGAGCTGGGGGTACCTCATTGGCTTTACAATAGGCATCTGTGGGATTTCTGAGAGTTTGAAGCTGTTGTCTTCAAAGGGTGGCTAAGGAACCTAATGGGATGGCAGGTGGTTCCTGAGGGCCACCTGCCAGGATTACAGCTGACAACACTCTAGAGCACCTGGATACCAGAAGGGAGATTTGCTGTTATTGCTTTTGTTTTTCCAGACAGAGTTTCTCTGTATAAACAGCCATGGCTGTTCTGGGAACTCTGTTTGTAGACCAGGCTGGCCTTGGACTTAGAGAGCTCCTCCTGTCTGTGCTGGTAGAACTTTACTGTAAGCAATTCAACAGTTTTGGTCACGATTCCAAGAAAATGTCTGGTAGGAAAATGAGGCCCTCCTTACGGTTAAATACGTTCAGACCTTAAGTCTAACATGAAAGAGCCGTATGTGGAAGGAATATTTTCTCTAGCAGAGGCAATTGTGCCGGGATTCCTGCTTCTCTGTGGCTGCATCCAGACTCCGGGTGAGGGCTTTCCTTCCCTGCTCATGATCGCTAATCCAGCTGACTTACCTGCATCCAGACTCCGGGTGAGGGCTTTCCTTCCCTGCTCATGACCGCTAACCCAGCTGACTTACCTCAGTGGGAGTAGAGCTCATGGAGCCCCGGTCTGTCATTTCAGCTCTGCTGAGGTTCCTTGATCTGAAAAGATCGTGGAACCAAAAGAGAGTTCAAGATACTCTTTTAGAGAACTGAGGGAAGGCTCAAAGGATCCAAGTTCGGCTCCCAGCACCCTTTCACTACCTGTAACTCCAGCTCCAGGTGATACCACACTGTCTTCTGGCCTCCAAAGGCACTGCACACATATGCACTAACATCCACTCCCTGTCTGTTTCTCTCTCTCTGTCTTATAGACATGCACACACTCACGTAATTGAAAAACAAAATCTTGAAAAAAAAATAAGTCTTGCAGCAGGCTTAACGAGATGATGTCTTTATCTACTCCAGAAGCCCCTTCCTCAAAGTTGTCTACAGATTGTCACTGTTGTCATTCGAAAACACCTCTTAATTATTATTAGTCTGGGTGCATGATGCTTATGTCAGGACAGGCATGTACGTGGAGGTCAGATGCCAACTGGTGGAAGCTGTTCGCTCCTTCGCCTTACGTGGATCCTAACACCTGAACTCAGGCTCCCAGGTGTGTCTTACCCACTGAGCCATCTTGCCAGCAATGCTGTTTTCCCACTCAAAAGTATGCTTTAATTTTTCCTGGTGTGTGTGTGGGGTGGGGCGATGGGGTGAGTGTGACTCATGGCTCAGGTACAGGCCTTGGTGCCTCTGACCTTTCCCCCTCCTCTGGCCCACTCTCCTCTTGGAAGTAAGTGCTCTTTCCCCTTAATAAACCATCTCTGCTTCTAGCTCTGTCCACACGTCGCTGCCCAGTCTCTGTTCTGGGACCCAAGAACACAGAGATTCTGCCAGGACCCTCTCATAGTCACCGTAAAACTACACTGTCTCAACAAGTAGGGAAACGGTCCTCCAAGTGTAACATGCTCCTAAAGAGGAAACTGTGTACAGTGTATGAGGGCTTTGCGTTGTTTTCATAATTCAAAGAGTACTTTATAAAAGCGGGGGGCTGGAGAGATGGCCCCTCACCTAAGAGCACTTGCTCTGCTTGCCGAAGTCGGGTTCTCAGTACCCGTGAATGGGAGCTCACAGCTGCCTACCCCAGAGTTCCAGGGGAGCCTCCACAGGCAACCTCACACATGTGGGCACACACACATGAGTAAGACAGGAATCTTAAGTGAGCGTGAGCTCATGACTTTAGTGGCATGGTGTACAGCCCTGGTTTTAGTTTCACATGGCCACACAGTCTGTATTCTGACTGCCGGGGATGAAGAAAGCCGGCACTAGATTGTTAACTGTTGGTCCTGCCGCCCTGCATTTGTGTGACTTAAGCTCCCTTCTACCTGCATAAGGAAAGGAGGTCATCAAGGTGCTCAGAATAGTGGTGGCCTCCTATGAGCCAGACGCTGTTCAGAACACTTTCCCCCGAAGCTTCTTTAATCCTCCACGCTCTGCTTTAGCTGCATTCTCTTTATCTCAACGTGAACTTCTTGTTGTTGATGATGTTTGAGACAGGGTCTTGTGTGCCTAAATGCTGGGCTAACGGGGTTGGGTATGTGGTGATTTGAATAAGAATGGCCCCAATAGGCTCACTCTTGATCTTGAAGGATCCTCCAACCTCAGCCTACTGTGTGCTGGGATTTCAGGCATGGGCTATCATGCTTGGCTCAGGAGGGAATTTCCTGGATGCTAGAGTCTCACAGCCTAGATTTGAATCCTGGTTCTGTCGCCACTGGCCAAGGGACAGGCACAGTCGGTGCCTCTCCAGATGAGGCTTCTGGTCTATTGACTGTCAGTCCCACCCACAAACAACAACAACAAGAACAACACCACCAAGCAGAAAGCACATCACGTGGTGAGTTTGTCTCTGGTTTATACTGGTCATGCTTATATACCCTTAAAACTAGGTGTGAGGCTGAGAACACTGCTGTTGAGCCTGGCCCAGGTCGTGACTCTTCCTGCCTGTTCCCTCTTCCTTCCTTCCTCTTGTTGAGATGGGTCAGAAGGTGGCAGAGTCAGCCAGGTTACCATCCTGCAGCAGCATGGGGTCTGGGATGGTCCTGGGGACCCTGAGGCTGATTGCTGACTTGTCCTGTGGGCAGTTGAAGGGCAGAGCCAACGCAGCTCTGCCTGAGAGGTAAACAGGTACAGGGGCGGGGATGTGGCTCAGCAGGTAAAGTGCTTGCCGTGCAAGAGTAAGGACTCGAGTTTCCAAAGCTAATGCACAAATGTAAACCAAAGCCAGGCAGCCAGATGCCACAGACCTGTAATCCCATAATCCCAGTGTTGGGGAATGATCTTTTTGTACACTATGAAGATGTGTCACTCTGATTAGTTTAATAAAAAGCTGAGCAGCCAATAGCGAGGCAGGATTCCCAGGCATAGAGAGAGTTGGGAAGAAGGGTGGAGCCGCCAGGAGGTGCAGAGCAAGCCGCACGGGCATTGCAAAGAAAAGGTAACCGAGCCACATAAAAAAGGTAGATTAAAAGATGTGGGATAGTTTAAGTTGTAAGAGCTAGTTAGAAATAAACCTAAGCTATTGGTCAAGCGTTCATAATTAATAAGTCTCTGTGTCATTATTGGGGAGGTGATGGTCCCAATGAAAAAATTGACTATGTCCCAGTGCCAGAGGGTGTAGACAGATGGATCCCTGGGGCTTACTGGCCAGCTAGCCTGACCAAATTGGTGAGCTCCAGGGTCAAGAGAGGTGCTGGTTTTCTCATTTGTTTTTTGTTTGTTTAATGTACAGGGATATTGGGCTTATAGACTTGTGCTCACACCCTCCGTCACCTTTGCAGGCCTTACTTGTCAAATGGGGATTCTGCCTGCAGACTAGGGAAAGTACCTGGCAAGGGCCACCACAAAGCCGGGAGGATGGTAGGCAAAGCCATTGCTGCAGAGGGTCCCTGACTGAGAAAAGGGAAACTTTAGAGCTGTGCAGGGTGGCCTGGTCCCTGCAGCAACTATGGTGTAGATTCCCAAGACAACCAGCAGCTACTTTCTTTCCTCGGGAGAGAACAGGCTTGTGGAAGATCCGGTGTACTTGGGGCTGTCAGCCCAGTTAAGAGGCTTTAACCTAGACAAGAAGCTTCTGATGGCTCAGGGCTTCAGCGCTGCCCATGGCTTCCTATGTTGTTTACATCTCGGTGGAGATGGGGAGGCTGGCGTGACTCTGCATCTCAGCCATGATAGAGTCATCTGCGGGACACCTCTGGGCATACCTGTGCAGGAGCATCTTCGTCTGGTTTGTTGAGGTGGGAGGATCTGTATGGGCCCCACTGTTCCCTGGCGTGGGACCCTGGACTGCGAGAAAAGGAGACTGGACTGGAGAGATGACAAGATGGCTTAGTGGTTAAGAACACTTGCTGCTCTTGCAGAGGACCTGGGTTCAGTTCCCAGCACCCACTTGGTGGCTCATAACCACCCGTAACCCCAGTTCTAGGGGATCCAAGACCCTCTCCTGGTTTCCGTAGATACCAGACACAAGTGTGCTACACAGACAAACATGCTGGTAAAACATGCATAAAATAAAGATGAATAAAAATGGGAAAGGGAGATGGCCCAAGCGTTTGTTCCTCTTGACTTCGTGACTGTAGGTGCAGTGTGACCAGCTGCCTCAAGTCCTGCTGCTGTGACTTCCCGCCATGATGGATGGTACCTTCAGACTGTGAGCCAGACCCCTTCGCCCTAAGTTGCTTTTGTCTTCCCTCCCTTCCTTCTTTCCTTCCTTTTTGAATTGTTTTGTGTGTTTGAGTGTTTAGCCTGTGCATGTGTCTGTGCCTTGTATGCATGCGATGCCCAAGAAAGCCAGATGTGTGCAATCCCCTGGAACAGGAGTTATAGACAGGTGTGAGCTGCCATGTGGGTGCTGAGAATTAAACCTAAGTCCTCTGGAAAAGCAGCCAGTGCTCTTAACTGCTGAGCTACATCTCCAGCCCCCAGACCAGAATCTTTAACACCAAGTCCAGTATACATTGCCGCTACAGCCCACCACCACATTGGTGGCATAGGTTTCTAGGTGTACCCACACTCAGTGTGTTGCCCTTCCCTGTAATTCCAACTCTTGGGAGGGTGGAGTGGGGAGATGGCAAGTTTGAGGCTGGCCCGGGGTGCCTAGTTTGTCTCTATCTCTACAGAGGTTTTTGCCTTTTAAAATTCTATACACTCTTGCACTTAGAGAGCATGCATCCTCTGTGCAGAATGCCAGGCCTGGATGCTCCCCATCTTGCTGCCCGTGCCCTTCACAGATGAGAAGGCTCCGTGAGGAGGCAGGACCACCAGCAACGGCAGTCTGTGTGACTAGCCAGCATGTGATTGGCAGTTGGATCCAGGACTTTCCCCACGGCACCAGCTGGTTGCCTTCCCTCTCACCACATCTGGAAAGAATGATTCAGGTGGCAGTGGGCTGGCCGTGTCAATCTCGTGTGCTGAGCTGTTTCACAGTGGGAACATGTGCGCTGACTTTCCCCGGGTCCTTCTAAGTAAAGGTCACGGTGTTTGTGAAGATGTGAGCGCGCAGTGGTTGGCTCGTTGGAAAGGCCTTCAAAGGCTGAGTCTGAGAGGTTAGCTCTGGGGGCTGCTCCGCAGAAGCTCGGGCCACCCCTGCCCCTTGCTGAACGAGCACATCTGGAGAATCTGGTCCTTCCCTTCCTGTCTGGGTGGATGAGCTGCCTCTGACTGACAAGCCCCTTTCCTCGTTTACCTGAGGTGACCTTGCTCTCGCTGCGCACCCCAGCCACACAAGAAAGGCGAGAACAAAGAGGAGTTGAGTCCCAAGGTAGTTTCAAGTCTCTCTCTGTGATGACAGTTTTTCTGACCGCATTGAGTGTGATTCTAACCCTGACTCCACAGAGGATGCCACAACTTTCTCTCAGGCTCTGTGGCTCCTGCTCAGGTTCTGAGGTGACCCAGGCACTCAACACTGATGCTCTGGGTTTCTCAGCCCCGCGTCGAGATCAGTAAAGCCTCTCCCAGGCAGGAACAGAAATTCCTTCCCTTGGGGTCCTTACCACCCATCCTAGTCCAGCAAGTGACATATAGAGAGGGACTCAAAGATGTCATGGCGCTAGGCTGAGGTCTAGTTGCCTGAGTAATTAGGACATCTGTAAGGACCAAGGATCAATCCACGAGGAAGGCTGCATGCAGTTCAGTTGGAGGCCGAGATCACCAAAGCTGCATGGGAAGGGGAGCTCCTGGCCTCTCTGTTAACCAGTGGGTGCAAGCGAGGACCAGAAGCCAGCCTTATCTCGGTGCCTAGGAAACCACACATCATGTGCTCGTGAGACACACAACCACCGCTGTTCTCCAGAAAGGGTGGTCGCGCAGAGATGGGAGCTGGTCACAAGCAGTAGCTCGTGTCTGAGAAGAGCTGCCACCAAGCAAGCAGACCCATGTTCTAAGACGCTTCTTTTTCTCATTTGGTGTGAGCTGCTCTTCGGCATAAATGCCGTGAGTCTCCCAACATTTCACCCTGAGATGTCCAGGCCCAACCCTCTGAAGTGGCCCCTCCAGATGGGAAAGACAATGGCCTCCTCCTGAGGTCTGGCAGAGGACAAGTCTCAGTCCCTCGGGCTGTAGAAACAGAATCATGCAGCTGGGCCTTTTGGAGCTCGTGTGAAGTGCTCCCCTACTGGAACGTTCAGAACGTCTGGGAAAGGAACCGCCATACTGACCTGCAAGAAGGAAGACCGATTTCCCGTTGGAGGCAGGGAGCATAGGTCTTGATACTGGCATGTGATATAACCTTCCAGCGGCGGCAGCAGGAGCCCTGGCTCATGTGAGGAATGTGTGTGACCATGGTCCAGGTGAGGCCAGATCATACCTTCCACCACACACATTATAAAGTGATCAAAATTTCAATTTTCTTTCTCTCTCTCTCTCTCTCTCTCTCTCTCTCTCTCTCTCTCTCTCTCTTAATTTTTTGAGATAGAGTCTTAGCTCTGGCTGTCCTGGAACCAACTATGTAGACCAGGCTAGCTTCAAACTCACAGAGATCCACCTGCCTCCCAAGTGTTGGGATTAAAGGTGTGCACAACCACACCTGGCCAAAAAATTGACTTTTTATTTTTTGTAAGAAGTCAAACTGTAGGTTGGAGAGATGGCTCAGCAGTTAAGAGTACTGGATCAGTACCCTTTCAGAGGTCCTGAACTCAATTTTCAGCACCCACGTGGTGGCTCACAGCCATCTAAAACAGGACCTGATACCCTCTTCTGGCATGCAGACATATATGCAGAGCACTCATATATGAGATATAAATAAATAATATTTTAAAAAAGTTCAACAGGGCGGTAGTGGTGCACACCTTTAATCTCAGTACTTGGGAAGCAGAGGCAGGCAGATCTCTGAGTTTGAGCCCAGCCTGGTCTACAGAGTGAGTTCCAGGACAGCCAGGGCTACACAGAGAAACCTTGTCTAGAAAAACCAAAGAAGGAGGAGGGATGAGTCATCATCATTATCATCAGGGAGAGCTCAGCTCTGTTCTTTATCTATCTCTGAAATACTCAGAAAAACCCTTACCCAGATCTGCATTAAAGTACTGAAGGAACAGCTTGGTGGGGGTGGAAAGGGAAGAGGGGGAAGTGGGAGGATAGGAGGGGGGGTAAAGGAGGGAGTGGAGGTGGGGTGTAGGATTAGGCCACTTGTTTGTCCCTGCCACCCAGAACCAAAATAACCACACAGAAACTATATTAATTAAAACACTGCTTGGCCCGTTAGCTCTAGCTTCTTATTGGCTAACTCTTACATTAATTTAACCCATTTCTAGTAATCTGTATATCACCATGTGGCAGTGGCTAACCGCCAAAGATTCTGCATGTCTGACTCTGGTGGCTCCATGGCATCTTTCTCACTCTGCCTTCTTCTTCTCAACATTCAGTTCCATCTTTTCTGCTTACCTAAATTCTGCCCTGCTGTAGGTCCAAAGCAGTTTCTTTATTCATTAACCAATAAAAGCAACACATAGACAGAAGGACCTCCCATACCATTTCTCCTTTTCTGTTTAAACAAAAAGGAAGGCTTTATCTTTAACATAGTAAAATTACATATAACAAACAGTTATCAAGCAAGAATTACAGTTACAATATTTATATCTGTTTTATTTTTTATCAAAACTAAGGAAAACTATATTCTTCAACTCCATCAAAGACTCCAGAAGAATATAATATTACCTACAGGATTTAATTACAGAAAGTGCACTGCAAGCAACTTCCAAAATTCTAAGAATTGACAGAGACATCTCGCTACCTGAACAGTCACCCAGAGTTCTTCTGTACCATTGGGACATCCATCTTCAGCCTGCAGGCCCATAGAATCCAGGAGACTTTTCCACGAAGCAGGAAATTTCAAAGACAGTTCCACCTATACTGGAAGTTTGTCAGTAACTTTCTTCTGTGTCCTGCAGAATGTCTAGCATTATTCTTTCGTGTAGCAGGAGCCCCGAAGGAATTCAGCAGTCATTTTTTTGTGGGTCCTGCATGTCCAGATCAGCAGTCCAGGCAGAAGCAGTTTCTTGACCAAATGGCTGGCAAACTCCGTAAGGAGCCTCTTTGATGCCCATCATCCTCTTGAAGTAGCTGGTGTTGCCAGGAACAGATGTATCTCACTGTCATGAAAAGTCTTAAGTTCTTAAACATTTTAAATGCCATATTCTGAAGGTCTCTGAAAGACTTGAAGAATACCTATACATCTAGAAAATCAAACTAACATGACTACAAGCTTGACTATTATAGATGAATATCTATTAACTTATATTTCTTAATCATACACTACATTTTTAAATGAGCTACACAAACAAAATACCTTAATCAAGATCAGAAATACATATACATATAA
The DNA here is from genome assembly GCF_000317375.1 of Microtus ochrogaster. Taxonomy (NCBI): domain Eukaryota; kingdom Metazoa; phylum Chordata; class Mammalia; order Rodentia; family Cricetidae; genus Microtus; species Microtus ochrogaster. The sequence goes on along the minus strand of NW_004949107.1, from coordinate 8,774,986 downwards.
CAAAATTGACTTTAAATTTGTATCAATAAACCAAGATCCATACTAATGCAAATCTCTATAGCATATCCCCCTTTAAATGTAAAGAAACATTTATAGACAATATTTGGGAATATAGGTATAGTTTTTACCATACTGCTTCCTGCTGTCTGGGGCACTGTTAATCAGGTCTTTTATAGTGTATTCTATGTGCTAGGTTCATCTCAGTCACCAGTTGAGCGAAGTAATTTTTTGAGGGTGTTTACAGCAATCTTTCAGGGGGTCTTGTTTTATCAAACCACACCAGTCTGGAAGCAATCCACAGGTTCTCATCCTCTGTGGAAACAAGAGAAGAACCTCTTTTCCAAAGCAACATATTCTTAGACCCAAATTTGGAAGTC
>NW_004949107.1:8769018-8774479 GCF_000317375.1 Microtus ochrogaster | reverse complement strand
TCAAAGAAAACACAATAATATACATAATCCAGGCTCTCTGTGAATTTTCCATTTTTACATGGCTTATTTTTCTTTATTCCTTTTAATCTATGACTATCTATACTCTGTCTCTTTAAAGACTTTACCCTTTTTTAAGCATTAACTTTATAACTCTCTATACTCTTTTTCTTCTCTCTTCCAAGCCTACGTGCACTTATCCAACACTATGACTCATCTGGATTTGTCTTTTTTGCATATCTGTAATTCTTTACTGTCTTAAAGAGCTTTTAAAAAATGGTAAGCAGCTTGGATGCAGCTGCTCTGGATGCTGTCTCCACCTCTCTCCACCTTTAAAATGGTAGAGATACCACCACTGCCGGCTCTGGGGCTACCAGGCAGGAGCCCCACTCAGCACCTCAACTCCAGGAATGAGCATGCAACACACAAACCCTTTTAATATGAGCAATAGCTAAATCTGCCAAGCAGAGCGCTGCACAGGCTGGAAATATCTCTGTGTATGGTGGCAGGACTCCACCATGTTCTCCTGCCCGCACAAGCCTAGTAGACCTGATCCTGCTGCCTGCCCTGGCAAGGAGTGCTGAGCCACGGGCATGGTCTCAGCTACATTCCTCCTGACCCCAAATGGGCACACAAACACCCGAGCCCACAAATGCCATTCAAATGCTCTATAGCCAGAGTTTGTGCTGGCAGCATGACCCAGGAAGCCACTATTTAAAACTACGCGGCTTTTTTTCCTGCTATGGCTGAATCAGGAAAACCTCTCTTAATGGAGCTGTGGCAAGCTGCCAGCTGAAAAACAAATGTGGCTAAACTTTGCCTTTTGTGTCTAGAATTCCCTTTCAAACCTGCTCATGTTTTACATGGATTTAGTCTACATTTGTTGAATGGAGGGAGACTGCTTGGTTGTTCCCAGCTGCTCAGCCCCAAAATAATCACACAGAAACTAATTAAAACACTGCTTGGCTGATTAGCTCTAGCTTCTTATTGGCTAACTCTTTTATATTAATTTAGCCCATTTCTATTAATCTGTATGTCGCCATGTGGCAGTGGCTTACCGGCAAAGATTTAGCAGGTTTGACTCTGGTGGCTTCATGGTGTCTCTCTGACTCTGCCTTCTACCTCCCAGCATTCAGTTCCATCTTCCCCACCTACCTAAGTTCTGCCCCACTATAGGTCGAAAGCAGTTTCTTTATTAACCAATAAAAGCAACACATAGACAGAAGGACTTCCCACACCAGTGGGGGATGGGGGTGGAGGGTGGTCACAAAGAATTTGCCTTCTAGCCAGGTGTGAACTCCTATAATCCCAGCACTTGGATGGTGGAGGCAAGAGGATCAGGGGTTCAAGGACACGCTTAGTTACAATCAAGTTTGAGGCCAGCCTTGGTTACAGGAGACTCTGTTTTAGAAAACAAAACAAAGTGACAATAAGTTTTTTTTTTTAAAAAAAGTTTATGCTCAAAATTCCAAAAAAGGATGAAGACATTGTGTACAACACAAAATTAAGGAAAAGAAGTCACAAGCATAGTTAAAAGTATGTAGCAAAGACATTTAGGAAGGAAAACTAAATTTAGCTTAATGATAAATTCCAGTGTGGTTTTCATCTTCAAGGTAAAGACAAACTGTAATATAATATACTGCCTGAGTTTAAGGAAGGAAGCTTTGAGCTTTCTTGGTTATACTCTCTTCAAACTCCAGTGGAGATCATGAAGGGGGTCACCAGGATCTCAGAGCAATCAATTTAAAAGTTTAGAGGTGGGAGGCAGAAGTGTGCCCCTCTGTCTTGCACAATAAAGCTTTGAAATTGAAAAAAAAAAAGTTGATGCTCACACCTTTAAACATTTAGATCATGGGTTCTCAACCTGTGGGTCACGTACCCTTTGGGTCCTTTATCCGATCTTTACATTATGACTCATAACAGTAGCAAAATTACAGCTAGGAAGAAGCAATAAACTTAATTTCCGGGTGCATATAATCTTGGGAAATTCAGGTGTGTCCCGCTTGCAGCCTGAGCCCTGAGATGGCTATGAATACATATGACAACATCATATGACAATGTCAAAAAGTTATATACAAGATGTAGAAGGTTAACTGAAGGGGAAACCCCCTGACGGGGAGGAACACTGTAACTCACTCCTCCCTTAACAACATCTTCACCCATGCTCCAGTAAGCCCAGTAATGTGATACACACACACACACACACACACACACACACACACACACACACACGAAGACAGAGCTTTTGTTTAGTTTGGAAAATAAAAGCCACCTTCTTTGCATCCTTCCTGCCATTGCTGGAAGTGTTGCCACTCACTTCTCTCTCCTGTGTGCCACATTCCTGGTCCTCACAGCTGAGCACTTCTGTGCGTAGGGACTGTAAGGCTCTTGTATCTCCACTGTGCCACTGCTATTGCCTGCAATATATCTTAGGCACCAAGAGCAACTGCTGTCCTTAGGTCCTAAAACCCCTTCCCAAAAAGGTTCCTGTCCCTCCGGTCCCTCTGCCATCCCTTCCTCCTTTGCACTGACCTGAGATGCCATCTTGATGAGTGCAAACGGCCCCCATAGACTCATAAGGAATGACATTATTGGAGTGTGGCCGTGTTAGAGTAGGCGTGGCTTGTTGGAGGAAGTATGTCACTGTGGGGGTGGGACTTGTGGTTTCAGAGCTCAAGCCAGGCCCAGTGGTTCACTCTCTCTTCCTGCTACCCGCCAATCTGGATGTAGAACATTCAGCTCCTTCTCCAGTACCACGTCTGCCTGCTCTCCTCCATGTTTCCCACCATAATGATAACGGACTAAACCTCTGAACTGTATGCCAGTTCCACTTAAGTGTTTCCCTTATGTATGAGTTGCTATGGTCAGGTGTCTCGTCACACCAATAGAAACCCTAAGACAAGAAGTGGGTACCAGAGACTGGGGTGTTGCTGTGAGAGGCCTGACCAAGATTTTGTTTAAAGGAATGTGAATTTTAGGAAAACATCTGAAAGCTTTAAACTGGGCTTCAGAAACCATCCTAGGAGAAGCACGGAAGATGTAGTGCTGAGGGTGATTTGAGCTGGGAGAGCTTGGCTTGAGAGGCTTCAGAGGAGAAACCTGGTGTGTGGCCTAGAGACATCTTGTGCTGTTTGAAGAGTGTGGCTGCTTTTTGCTCTCGTCCAAAGGAACCTGCCTGGGGCTAAAATGAAGAGCTGGGAGTAACAAGTTAGGCAGAGGGCACCACACAGCATCCTAGTGTGGAGGTGTTGCCTGGTTATTAGTGGCTAGTCTTCTTCAGATCTGTAGTGGAAAGGAGTAAGCTGAGCAAGGAAAAATACAGAATGGACAGCCGGAGGGGCACCTCAGTCTTCTCTCTTCTGCTCCCATTCTGTTGTCAGAGCTGAACTACTTAGTAAGAAGAGGGCAGCATAGCAGGGGACGGGACTTCTGGCCTCGCCTTTTGCTGAGCTAACATACTGCATTCTGCATTTGCACTGAAAGCCCCAAACTGCTAATATGATGGTGGGGGGGGAGCGGGGACAGGCTGACAGTTTTACTACTGGTTTTGAGCAGAACCGAATCTAAGAGCTCATTCCTTCTGAGTGGAACCCTGGCATTCCTGTCTCAGACTTGATGGAGTAAGAAACCCTTGGGAGGCTTCCCAGACGCTAGTGCTGTTTCTGACCTGGCTTCTGGATTTCCCATGATGCCTTATACTGGGACAAGCGAAGGTCTGAACAGACGAGAAGGCATGGTAATGGGATGTCTACAGGGAGACGTGGGCAGTGGCTACAGCCACAAAAGCAACTGGCTGACAGGGAGCTGGAGTTGCAGAAACATGGAAAGTCAGTTGAAGGGGAAGCTGTTGCTTCCCAGCAGAAAGAAAGGAATTATCTGGGTGGAGACATGTTCTTGTGTCTCCTAGCTTTCCTTAAGAGGTAATACAGCAGGGCAGGTCAATCTCCTAGGCCAAGGGAGCTCCCCTCAGGAAGGAAAGCCTGTCTACTTTAAGTTATGCTAAAGAGGTAGGAGGAATAATTATCCCTTTAATGAGATAATGCACTTTTTCTTCCCAGAATTCCCCTCTCTTAGCACAGTCCCTACAAGTCTTCCTGAAGCTTTGTGGGTGTGCCCATCCTTGGTGAGTCTCCTCTTATGTCCGTTTATGTGCCAGCCAGAGTCGAGCTGTAGCTCTCCTGGCACTTTGGGCTTCTTACTCTTTCTCTGAAGTCCCCTTTTCCTATCTGACATAGAGCTGAATGTCAGCCATGTGGCTGAGCGCCAGCCCAGTCCCACCTATGAGTTTATAAACTTCTCTCTAATGTGGTTCATAAATCTAATTTGAATTCACAAGTACAAAACCCCAAAGCCTGTTTTGGAGGAAAACCTGATGGCCATATAGTTTCTGGAACTCTAGCTCCTACCTGCTATGGGACAATGGTCTTATACCCTGTAAAAATTTGTCATTTGGATTGCTTTAATAAAATGCTGATTGGCCAGTAGCCAGGCAGGAAGTATAGGCGGGGCAACCAGAACAGGAGAATTCTGGGATGAGGAAAGCTCAGTCTGCAGTTGTTACCCAGACACAGAGGAAGCAAGATGAGAATGCCTCGCTGAAAAAAAGTACCAAGCCATGTGGCTAACACAAACAAGAATTATGGGTTAATGTAGGATGTCAGAGTTAATAAGAAACCTGAGCTAATAGGCCAACCAGTTTATGATTAATGGTCTTTATTTCAGAGAACTCAGTGAGAGACTGTTCCTCTTCTCCGTCAGGGTGGGAGCTTGGGCCTCTGTGAAGTCTTCCCAGTGATGCCTGTCTGTTAAGTTATTGATTTTCCTCCCTGGGTGGAGCTGGGATGACCTCAGCTCTGGAACTGCTAAGTTCAGGCTGTCAGTAACATATGCCAGGCTCCATTTCCTCCAGTGTACCACATTATGCCAGAGAGAGAATCAGCTGCCTTCCCCAGTAGCCCTCCAGCTGTGGTCCTGGGACAGCAGCTCAGTTGCTCATGGTGCTTTTCAGAAACGCAAGCATGAAGGCTACCAAGACCTACTAACTTGGAGACTCCAGGAGTGGGGCCCTTAGTGTGTGAGATCCAGGGCAGAGTCTGAGGTCCATGAAGCAGAGGATGTCTGCCCTATCGCTTGGCACTGGGTGGTGCCTGCATGGCAGGCGATGGCCGTCATGAAGACTTTGTTGAATGAAGGACTGATGGTGATGGAGGAAGGTCATTGGTTGATTAAATAAAGAAGCTGCTTGCCCTGATAGGTTAGAATGCTGGGAGGAAGAGGAAGTGAGCTCAGAGACTCGATAGCTCTCCTCTCGGGGGCAGATGCCTCAGAGAGACATGATGCTCCACTCTTGGCAGGCAGAGGTGAGAGCTCTGCTCTCTGAGGCACACGCTATGAAGCTCCGACCCAGGATGGACGTAGGCTAGAATCTTCCCGGTAAGCGCACCTTGGGGTGCTACACACAGAT
>NW_004949107.1:8761421-8766637 GCF_000317375.1 Microtus ochrogaster | reverse complement strand
CAAGCAGTGTTTAAAAGAATACAGTGTCCGTGTAATTATTTCAGGTAAAGCTAGCTGTAGGGGCAGCCGGGTGCCAGAGACGCAGCCCCACAACTCCTATTACTACATGATGGCTTCACTGGCTATCTCTTTCCATGTAGGGGTCAGCCAGGACATTTGCATGCTGGCGAGGAGGGAAGGGCGTGCGTGGATCCTGTACTTCTGCTCCTTGTCAGTTCAGTCGGGGCTCTGAGTTACTAAGCAGCTGGGTTCATAGTGCCTTCTTAGGAAGGAGTTTGGCTCTTTGACCACCCCTCCCTCGACCTCCATAACACTTTCCATTTGGTTTCAGAAGCGTTCTCTCCCCGTCCATCATTCTGGACCAGGAAGGAAAAGCAGGAAGCAGCTGGAAGGATGTTTGTACATTTTCAAGTTAAAATGTGTCCAGATTATAACACAGCTGGTTCCAGGAGAACCACTATATGCAGACCAAGTGTTTCTTAGAAATCCTGAGGGACTGTGGCTACACACTAGAAACACACTCTTCCCCCCACAGTCAAGAGGAAGCCAGAGACTGGACCCTCCGTGCCTTTCCTCGTTGCTTCTGAGTGATACTCTGTGTCTCTGGCTGCCACTTCCCTCACTGCCCCAAAGCCAGGATGTCTTTGAACTCACATCTGAATCACTAGCTGAGTCATGCAACCCTGTGATCTGTCTTCTGTAATCACATATTTTAGCAGGACCACTCGCTGGCTTCAGATAGCTCAGTTGGTAGAGCATGAGACTCTTAATCTCAGGGTGGTGGATTTTACCCCACATTGGGCACCATTATGTAAATGGAGACTATGCTTTTGTTTCCTGGCCACCCAGAACTGAATAATCACACAAAACTATATTAATTACAACACTGTTTGGCCAATGGCTCAGGCATATTCCTAGCTAGCTCTTACATCCTAAATTAATCTATGTCTATTAATCTGTATCGCCACAAGGCTGTGACTTACAGGTAAGGTTCTGGCGTCCTTCTCCTTTAGCAGCTACATGGCATCTGGCTGACTCCATCTTCTTTCTTCCTATATACAGCTAAGCCATTGACCAAAACAGCTTTATTCATCAACCAATAAAAGCAACACATATAAAGAAGGACATCCCATATCATCTCTGATTATTTGGGTCTGGGTGGCCAGGAAACAAAAGTGTAGTCTCTGTTTATAGCTAGGTACAACGCCAGGACACTAGGGTGTCAGGTGACATGTCTTCTATTTAAGAAGCTTGTGGCTCCCTGATACTGGTTCTATCCTTATGAGGCCACTACACTTAAGTGACAGCCTTTGAGGTTATCTCGTTCCCAGTGGATGTGCCCTGCCTTTCTTATTGGCATCCAAAGTCTGATACAGTAAACAGGCTAAGAAACTAATTGAGCTTTGTTTTCTGGGTTGTAATCAAGATGACAAAATGAAGCATGTGTTAGTTAGGGTTTCTATTGCTGTGAGGAGACACCATGAGCAAGGCAACTCTTTTTTTTTTTTTTTAAAGATTTACTTATTTATTATGTACACAGTGTTCAGTCCCCATGTATGCCTGGAGGCCAGAAGAGGGCACCAGATCTCATTACAGATGGTTGTGAGCCACCGTATGGTTGCTGGGAATTGAACTCAGGACCTTCAGAAGGGTAGTCAGTGTTCTTAACCTCTGAGCCATCTCTCCAGCCTGCAAGGCAACTCTTATAAAGGAAAACATTCAATTGAAGCTGTCTTACAGGTTTAGAGATTTGGTCCATTGTTGTCATGGCAGAAACCATGGTGGCACTTGTGCAGACATGGTTCTGGAGAAGACCTGAGAATTCTACATTTGGTCCTGACTTGAGCATTTGACGACTCAAAGCCTACCCCCAGTGATATAGTTTCTAAAAGTACCACTCTTTTTAAGCCCCTGTGGGCTATTTTCATTCGAACAAGCCAAAGAACCTCCAATCCCACTCCTTGTGGAGAACCAGGGCTATAACCTGGGAGTTTGGATTTCCTTTGCCCAAAGAGATGGCTTTCCTTCTTTTCTTTCTTTCTTCCTTTCTTCCTTCCTTCCTTCCTTCCTTCCTTCCTTCCTTCCTTCCTTCCTTCCTTTCTTTCTTTCTTTTTTATATGTTTTGAGTTTGTGCACCACAGTCATGCCTAGTACCCACAGAAGTCAGAAGAGGGGGGTGGATCTGCTGGAACCAGAGTTACAGATGGTTGTGAGCAGCTATGTGGGTGCTGGAAACGGAACCTGGGTCCTCTGGGGGAAAAAAACAGCAAGTGCTCTTAACCACTGAGACAGGGCTCCAGCTCCAAGGATTTCTTTGCATCAAGCAGGTAAAACATCCAAGCCATTTCACCACTGAGGAGCCCCTATTAATATGGGTATTTTGACATGGTCTTATGAAACTTTCAGACACATTTTGTTGTTGTTGTTGGTTTTGAAGCTAGTCTTTACTTCCGAATAACTTCCTGTCTATCATGGAGAAGCTATGGCGACCACTCAGAGAGCTCTCATAGACCTGGCTCTTTCTGAGCCCTCGAGCCCTAAGCCCTGCTGGGTTTGCATCTCCTGATTTCACCAAGGAACAAGTGGGTCTGACTCCATGAGCTGCTCTGGGCCTGGAGAGTGTGACAGCTGTCTCAGCAGGGATACCCTAGGTCTGGCTGAGGGTGCCAGTCTGCTGGTCAGTGGTTGTGTTTGGTGGACTTTGAACTCAGACCTGCTTTTGGTGGCACTGTAGCCCAGGAGGATGTTAGTGTGACCTTTGGTGGATCCCGGATCTGAGGATTGCCAAATGGGCAAATGAGCTGAGGTCAGCTCACCAAAGGGAAAAGGAGGAAATCCACTGCAGGCAGAGATATTGCAGGATTGCCTTAAAAAAATGCTTCCCTATTTAGGAGCATGTGACCCGTATTGTGCCACCATTGAGAGGAAAGTGCACAGGGCTGGAGCAGGACCCAGTGCCATTGCCACCTCATCCTCCTGGTTCCCCAGTCCAGCCACTGGCACACTGCTACGTTAGCTCCAACCCTGCTCTCCGTTCCTCTATCTGACTCAGAACTTTCCACTATAATCAGGTACCACCGCTAGTGACTTTTGGTCCTCCTCCTGCTAACACAGGTCTAAGCCGGAGCACTGCTCTGTGCAGATAGATGTCAGCCAGCCAACATGGCACAGGGAAGGGCGGGTATCGCTCTGTGCAGATAGATGTCTAGCAGCCAACATGGTGTAGGGAAGGGGAGGCACTGCTCTGTGCAGATAGATGTCTAGCAGCCAACATGGCGCAGGGAAGGGCGGGCACTGCTCTGTGCAGATAGATGTCTAGCAGCCAACATGGTGCAGGGAAGGGTGGGCACTGCTCTCTGGAGATGACCCTCACTCTTCCTACAAGAGCCTGACCTTGTTCAACATCTGGAGCTGGTGCTGTTAGTCTACAGAGCATGGCCTCCTGTGGCCTGCAAGGCTGGGGGGGGCAGGGTGCTCCCAATGCTGGGGCCAAGGCACCTAGAGAAGAGCGTTTTGACTTTCGTGTTTTCACCTCTGGTGGTTTCAGGTTGTCCAAGGAGTCTGGGAAGTGCTCCTCCATGTAGTTAAAGAGGCGTGACCTGAAGAGAAAAGAGTCAGGGAACAAGTTGCCTCCCAAACCAATCTGACCTCATTAATCACTTTTAGCACTCATGATGTGCTCTGTGCTGCTTTTACCTGTGACAGGCATGGTGAGGGGGTGGGACCAGAGGAGAACAGCAAGTTCATCATAGCTGTCAAGTGAGAATAGGTAGAGGGTGCTAGGTTAAGCAGAATATGGGGCTGGAGATGAGCCATAGTTGAGCAAAAAGGGGTTCACCTAGCACGTGTGAGGCCTTAGTTGGCTCTCCAGCATTCCAAAGTGCAAAATAAGATACAGTCCTAGCTTCAAAATCTTACAGTATACAAGTTGGCATAGATTTTTGCCAAATTGTCTTCTACTCAAGCAACTCAAGTCCTCTTGGCAAGAAGAAAAGGAAAAATTATCTATTGAGTAGTGACCCTGATGTCTTCCACAAATACCTTTTTATAGCTGCTTATGTAAGTATAGACAAAGTCTTCAAAAGAGCCCTGAGTCAGAGTATGCTCACCTAAGATGGTGAGATACATCAGCCAATGACCTCATAAATAATACACGGCACGTGTCCAAAGTGGATATTATTCAGCTTTGAAAAGTGAGCTTGTGGGGCTGGAGAGATGGCTCAGCGGTTAAGAGCACTGACTGTTCTTCCAGAGGACCTGAGTTCAATTCCCAGCAACCACATGGTGGCTCACAACCATCTGTAATGAGATCTGGCACCCTCTGGCCTGCAGGCATACATGGAGGCAGAATGTTGTATACATAATAAATAAAAATTAAAAAAAGAAAAGAAAAGAAAAGAAAAGTGAGCTCGTGACATATGCTGCAACCTGAATGGACATGGAAGACATGATACACGACATGCAAAGGGTCAGGCTCCAGTTCTACCCATGTGAGCTACCTAGGAGAGTGAGCTTTAAAAGGCACAGGTAGAGAGGTGACGGGAGGAAGAGGGGTGGGGAGTTACTGTCCGCATTTAAATTTGGAGAGATGAAGAGTGATTGCATAGCGTGAATGCACGAAGTACCATCAAATGGATGTTCAAACGGGGTTCAATGGTGCATTTTGCTGTGCACATATTTTACCACAGTTAAGAATGTTGTTAGATATTTCCAGTTTGTCCTCATCAAGGCTGTTAGTATTTAATCCTCTCACTTCTAGTGGACAGGTCGGTGTTTGGTCTCCCATAACATTTAGAACCCAGAGTTGGCTCAAGGGTCCCTGAGTGGTGGCACAGAGGACACCACTAGGTGCAAGGTCAGTCAGACAGGATGGTTTTAGAGGGGCAGTCTCCAGCAAGGGAGGCCAAGCAGGCAGCGTTGCGTGACTTCCTTGAGTGTCAGAGGCTCCCAGACTTGCTTCTTCAGGTTCTCCCAATCGGGGACAGTAATCTAGTCCCTCACTTCCCCTGTTTACAGGGTGTGGGGGAAGAAAGCCCCAAATTCGTAATCCAGCAAAAAGATTATTGCATACCTTTCAAAGCCTTGTGAATCAGTATTATGTAACAACCTAGTCTGCGTTAAAACAGAACAAAAGCCAGCAAGACTTTTGTTACATTTCTCTCTCTCTTTCTCTCCCTCCCTCCCTCTCTCTCTCTCTCTCTCTCTCTCTCTCTCTC
>NW_004949107.1:8752132-8761310 GCF_000317375.1 Microtus ochrogaster | reverse complement strand
TGTGTGTGTCTCTCTCTCTCTCTCTGTGTGTGTGCATACGCACATGTGTGTGTGTGTGTGTGTGTGTGTGTGTGTGTGTGTGTGTGTAGATTAGGGGACAGTTTGCAGAAATAACTTCCTGCCTTCCATCATTGGAGTCAGTTTGGTTGAACTCAAGTTCAACAGGCACCCTTACCCGCTGAGCTATTTCACGAACCTTGCCCCCTTATGTTTTACGTTTTTTTTTTTTTAAATTAAAACTCATTCATTTCTTTTTATGTTTAAGTGTTTTGTCTGCATGTTTGTGTGTGTGTACCCTGTGTGTGCTTGGTGCCCACAGAGGTCAGAAGAGGTCATGGGAGTCTCTGGAACTGGAGTTACAGACAGCTGTAAATGACTGTGTGGGTGTGAGAATTGAACCTACGTCTTCTGCAAGAGCAACAAGTGCTCTTCACCACTAAACTGTTTCTCCAGCACAGGGAGGTCACAGGACAGCGTTGTGTGTTTGGTTCTTTCCTACCATGTGGAACTCTGTTGTCTGGCTTGGTCAAGGTCCTTTAACTCCTGAAACTGTCTCACTGGCACCCCACCTGCATTTTAAGGACTCTGTCTGCATTTGACCTGTCGGCTACAGGGCTCTGAAAAGCTGGATTTAATTTGTAAAGGATTGATTGGTCGGGTTAGTTTGATTGCCCTGGACACACACTGATCTGTGCTATGTCTAACTCGGCCATCTCCCAGAATTCTCCTGAGCACCGTCTATCCTTTGGGCTGTTCTCCTCTCAGTTGGCATTATGGTCAGACTGGCTCCCAGGGGCTCACTGTATGTTTGTGAGACAGACATAGTAAATACAAATTACAGGAGGACATATTTTTAGACTCAGCTCCTGCATAGGGCCCCAATGGACAAGATCAAAACTCAAAATAGAGTTACTCATGCTAAAATTACACTGTTATCTCTCCTCCCAAGAAGCCATACGACAGATACAAAGTTCCAAAAAGGATAATGATGGCCTTCTGCCTGTCCTGACTCGCTATTCTGGTCTCCTGAGGAAACTTCAGAGTGGCCAGTCAACTCCTTGTTCTGGGATTCTGTTTCAAGTAACCTTCAGCAGAGTGTTACTTGACCCTAGAATCACAAATTAAGGAAAATTCCAACCTTCAAATTAGACTTGCTATCAATTTTATTCTTTAACGATTAATTTCTTAATGTTTTTATTATTATTATATTTGACAGGAAGAAAATGCAGAAGGAACATAGGCATAAGGCCAGGGTCTTGGCTGGGTATGGTGGCCCACAGCTTTGAGCCCCGTACTGGGGGCCAGAGGCTGGTGGATCTCTGTGAGTTCAAGGCTAGCCAGCTCTACAGAACAAACAAAAGCCCCAGGGGCTCCTGAGCTGTGGTTTCTGCCTCTCACAGTCAGGGTGTTCCCAGCTTCACGCCTTGTCTCCAAATGCTAAGTGCCTGCTGCTACTGAGACCACAGCGTTTCTCTGAAGTTTCCTTCCTAGCCGTCCACCATCTGTATGGTACCTGTGTATCTGCCAACTTCAGGCCATTTGCCACCTCTAAAGCCAGGACTACAGAGGCCGATCATAATATGCCCTCCTCCTTCAGTGCCTCCTTCTCAACAGGGGTCACAGGACCTTTTCTCCCCCAGAGCCATCCTGGAACTAGCTCTTGTAGACCAGCCTGGCCTCAGACTCACAGAGATCCACCTGCCTCTGCCTCCCGAGTGCTGGGTGTGCACCACCACCCGGCTTCAATTTTCTTTTTTAACCACACATGGGAAGCAACAATAAAAATATAACCAACTGAAAGGAGGAAGGGACAGGGGAGGGAGGGAGGGGAAGAGGGAGGGGTGAAGGGAGGAAGGAAAGAAAAACTTGTGTCATATGACTCTCTGAGAATTTGTTCTTAAATACATTAAATATTTAAATTAATTATCTTATTTTAAATTATTTTAATTATCTTAAGTTAAATATCTTAAATCTCTCTGTATGTGTCTCTCTCTCACACACACAAATGATTTTTATTTTCTTCTTTTTAACAGATCTTATCTCAAGTTTGTTTGTGAAAACAGCATGGGGGTGGCTGGAGAGATGGCTCAGTGGTTAAGAGCAGTGTCTACTCTTCCAGAGAATCCGGGTTCAATACCCACATGGCAGCTCCCAACTGCTTGCAACTGCAGTTGTAGGAGATCTGACACTCTCACACAAATGAGCATATGAAATAAAAAAGACTTAAAAAAAAAAACAGCATAGGATCCTGATCATCTGCAATTAGCGCATGCGTGTGTGTGTGTGTGTGTGTGTGTGTGTGTGTGTGTGTGTGTGTGTGACTCCAGTCTGTCTGTCTCCAGAAACCTTTCTATGGAGCCTTTACAGGGACGTGGGCACCTTTGGGAACCTGAGCTGGAGCTGAGGTTGGCTTTGGTTGGCAGAGCCTGTGAGCCTTGGCCATGTAGCTCCTAATCCACTTCCCAAGCTTGGGGCTAGCATTGAGAGCAAGGCACCTGCCACTGGGGCCCTTTGGCATCTTGGGCCTCCCAAAGGCCTCCATGACACTCCTGGCCTTCACATTGCTTGCCTACATCTTCTTCAGGCCTTTCTTGTGCTTCTTGGCAAAGCACATGTTCCTCAGGAACCTGGGGTGGACCCCCTTAAGAGATTCATATCTTTGTGACCGGGGTCACGTTATTTTATTTTTATGACATTTTCAGTATTGACTGTGTGTGGTGAGGTTCTTGGATTTGGCACAAGGTCTGTCTGTATAGTCCTGGCTGTCCTGGAACTCGCTAAGTAGACAAGGCTGGCCTTGAACTACAGAGATCTGCCTACCTCTGCCTCTCAAGTGCTGGAATTAAAGACTTGTACCACTATACCTGATTTAAATTTTTCATGTTTTTAGCTCCTCTTTGACCATTACATAGCCTGAGAACCTCCTTTAGAAGAGACCCTGCTTCTCAGGTGGGACAGGCCTCTCTTCCCAGGGCTCTGTGTCCTCCTCCCTGAATTCAGCCTAAGGACTCAGAGCCACACAATGAGGGGCCTTGAGGCAATTATTCCTGGGACCCCACCAGCTCCATCTCTACTCCAGACTGCAGGCACATCAAGGGACCGTTAAGTTTTATGTTGCAATTTCCAAAAATAAAACTTCCTAATTTTGAGATACGTTGACACTTCCTTTGGTTTAACAAACTCCCTCACATGTTCTTCTCTTCTGACAGGATCTCAACGGTCACGCTGCTGCTGCCCTTCTCAGGGTAGCTTAGCCCGAGGGAGCGCTCTGTTAACCCTCTGCCCCCTGCCTCTGACGTGGAGTGGGCTGGGCCTGTCACAAACACTGTAGGCTGAGCTGCTTGACTCAGACGTTTCTCACTACTGAAGACAGATGTGACCGAGACCCAGGCGACAGGCAGTAGGTTTTGCTGTTGAATCTTTCTGGAATCCCCTCACACAAGGGACTGAGTGTCATGGGGAAACTCCCCTCACAGCCTCAGCCTCCTGGAGCTATCCCCCAAAGGCCTCTGCGCCACATACAAGGACAGGACACGCAGTGAGTCAGCCTTTGGGCAAGTTCTCAGATTCCCACTCATGTGATGAGAAGTGAGACCCAAGACTGCAAGGTGTAACCGAAACACTGTCGCAAGCGAGGTGTAACTGAAACACTGTCGCCAAATTTCCTTTACCCTTCCAGGGCTGGGAGTGAGAAAGTGCCTCTTAACATTATCAGCCACGGATGTTAGTGGGTTTGACAGCACTCCTTGGAGAACCCCGAGAAGAGTGGAGTGTTTGTTTGTCTTATAAGCAATTGTCTGCAGACAGACCTTCCCGGAGGAGATTGGCTATAAGAAGGTGGCATCAAGTTCCCCTCTGTGCTGTTCTAAAGATACCCCACACTGCCGTGTGTTAAAATGCACAGTGGCTTTCTGCCCTTTTGTCCCTTCCTTTCAGGACTATGATTCCTAAGCATGCTTTGTCACTATAAAAGCAGAAAACCGTGACACGTTTCTGGTTCCAACTAGCAAAGAAGGTGGTGGGGAGACCACAGGTGAGTCTGTGTCTTTTAGCTCTGGACTTGTAACATTCTTATCGCTGTTGTTATGATGCTGATGGTTCTATTGTCTATATATGAGTAATAAATAATTACAACCAACATTTATTGAATTATTCACGTGTACCCAAACATTTAATCTTCAAAAAAGTCTCATGAGGTAGATATTTTATGTATAAAAACACACAATATGAAATAATCTAATTTCCTCTCTGCTCTTCAGATTCTGGGATGTACAGTCCTAGAAGTCTTTGTAGTTGTTTGGTTGGTTTTAAAACTTACTTTATTTTATATATGTGGGTCTTTCTCTTGCATATATGTTTGTACACCACATGCATGCCTGGTGCCGTCAAGGCCAGAAGAAGGCATCGGACCCCCCTGGGACTAAGTTACAGATGGTTATGAGCCACCACATAGGGGCTGGGAACTGTGTGAAGGGAGGAGAATTTCAGGCAAGAACAAGACATTTGGAAAGTATTTTTTACTTCTGGTGTGTACCTTACTCTTTCTTCCCCAATCAGGAAAAACTTAACACAGAATCTGTCATAATTCACCTTGGGGAAGATGCCATCAAGTGCAAGGTCTGATCAGTGGTGAGATATTATCTCATGTCTCCATGAGAAAGATGCGGAGAGAGAAGGACAGGGAGGAGGAAAAGCCTCTGATCCCCAGTGTGGTTGAGAATGGCCCAGCCAGGTTCAAGTAGACAGGCTGCATTTAATCCTTCACAGTCAGATTTACATCTTTTTGGTTTGGGTTTTACTTAGTTTGTGGTCTGAAATTCTAAATCTAAAGAATTGCTTTTCTTTTCCCTGCTTTTGCAAGCAGGATGTCTCTTATGGAGATGTTTGGCTCTCTGAGGGCACGGATGATGTACATTATAATGGCAAATTGTCATGTGCTGATTGAGCTCACGAGATGCTGGCTCTGCAAGAGGGGTTGGTTGTCTCCCACTGTAGACCAAAGCATGTTTGTCTCAAAGTGTCCAAGGCCCTTTGTTCAGGATTAGCTAGTACCCAGGGAGGAGAACACCAAAACAGCCCATGTAAAAACACCGTGTTCTTGAGAAGCGCTAAGTTAATCATGTTAATCAGAGGTCACAATTTTGTGTCCATTGGTATAAAAAACGCCTCCAGTGGCGACAGAACTCTGGACGTTCGATCTCTGGAAGGCCATCCATGGAGAGCATTTGATTGGGAATTCCAGTTCACAGCCTCAGCTTCCCCCAAAGTCACCTCTATTGGATGTTTGTAAGCCTACTTTGGTCCTATGCAGGTTCCCCAGCTGTCCGTCCAGAGTCAGTGAGCTCCCACAGTGACTGATATGTCACTTTGCGCCAGGGAGGAAGAGAGGAGATTCAGCCGTCCCCCACCCTGCCAGGGCTGGTTAATGGTGAGACCGGATGAGTGAGAACTGTAACCCTAGGCTCAGTGTGGCCTTGCTCACGTGCTCCAGCCACTAATCTTTGTTCTTGGTCTGTGGTGGGGTCTCACGTAGCCCAGGCTGGCATCAGATTTGATATTATCCATGACTGGCCTGGTCATGCTGCATCCCGTGTGGTTTCTGGTGCCCAGCTCTATCTAGCCAGTGATCTTGATAAATTACAGCAACAAGAAATACTTTTTAAAAAGCACAGATGCTGCTCAATTTATAATGGAGTTATGCCCTAATAAATCCCTTGTAAATAGAAATAATCGTAGGTTAAAAATACATTTAATGCCTTGGGTCCAAAACACACTGTAGCTCACAGGTCACACGTGCCTAGGATAGCAATGAACATGGCCTAACACAAAATTCTAAACTTATATAAAACATTATAAAGTGATTTATTTACTTATTTTTTGACAACTCAGTTGTGAAATTCTCAAACATGACCTAGATGACAGGTCTCAGTGTGATGGAAAATAACCGTATGGACACTCTGTGTGCCTGGTGTTCAGTGTGTTACAGCGTCTTCCGAGCACAGCCAGGTGAACTGTCATCTGCCTGTGTGGCTTGTCAATACAATGACAGGTTAACTTATTTATGGCAAAGTAACCGTTGCAAACAATTTACTGTTATCTAGCAGGCAGGCTTGTGTTCCTGACTGGGAAGGGGGCTTCCACTCCTCCGCCTCACCCACCACCCATGGTGCTTCCTCTGGGCCCCTTCCTGCTATGTTGGCAGCTGGGGAGCAAAGGCATAAACCTGCTTCCTATCTTCCTGAAAATCAATTACTTCTCATGATAAAGTAAAAGTGGCCCTGGATCTAGTATTGTTTTTTAATTCCAGCCTACCTTCTGTAGTATATGAAAACAGAAAACCTTTGTATGCTGAATTGAGAACCACACTGTGCAAAGGCCAGGCAGGTGGTGGCACAGCCTTTAATCCCAGAAGGCAGAGGGGGGTGGATCTCTGTGAGTTCAAGGCCAGCCTGGTCTACTGATCAAGTTCTAGACAGCCAGGGCTACACAGAAAAACCCTGTCTCAAAGAGAGAGAGAGACAGAGAGACAGAGACAGAGAGAGAGAGACAGAGAGAAAGAGAGAGACAGAGAGAGAGAGACAGAGACAGAAAGAGAGAGAGAGACAGAGAGAGAGAGACAGAGAGAGGGAGAGGTGAACCAGTTACCATACACACTTCATTTGTAGAGAATTTTTGCAAACTATAGTTGAAAACTCATTTTATGAAAAACACACAGCCAAATCCAGTGTGCTCCAATGCTTTTGTCAAAAAAAACTTTTTAAAAAAAAGTTATAACCCAGAATTTTATTGTAAAAACTATTTATTTTGTAACAACTTTAAAATAAAAAATTTCTTTGTAAAATTTTATTTATTTTATGTATATGTGTTTTATGTATATTTATTTTATGCAAGCCAGGGGCTAGACTGCCCTTACCCCAGCTGTCCTTTCCTATATAATCCAGACATTTCGATTACCTGGCCTTTTCATCTATTGCTTACTTTCCTGGTCTGTTAGTCTGGCTCTTCCTTTCCCCTGCCCCTCCCCATACAGCCCAGCTCCGTCTGGTCATGTTCACTCTGGACCCCTCCGGATGTCTCTGTCCCTTTCCTTTACAGTGAACTTTCTCCTCCACCATACTTAGGAGCGTCATGTCCTTTCTCTTTGTATTTCTTTTTTTTTTTTCATTCAGTTGTGAGCTGCCCTGTGGGTGCTAGGAATTGAACCCAGGTCCTCTGGAAGAGCAGTCAGTGCTCTTAACCATTAAGCCATCTCTCTAGCCCCCAAACCCATTTCTGGTGGCGAGTTTATTAAGCAATGAATGGAGGGTGTGGCAGATAAAATGTAGCCTGAGAAAAAGCGGGCGCCAGTCTCTCCAGACTGTACCCAGGTGAATGGAACACACTGGAGAGTAGAGCTTCTGGCTTTTCTAAAACGTGGTTTGTTTTAGAACATGTTCTAACGTGGATGCCAACTCTGATGCCACAGGTACGGCCTAAATTAGGGGTATTGATTGCAAATATAACCACTCAAGAAAAGTCCTTTTTCCAAGATCAAAAACACTGATGAGAGCTTATGCTGGAGAGGATGTGGGGTAAGGGAACACTCCTGCCTTGCTGATGGGAGTGCAAACTGGTACGGCCACTTTGGAAATCAGCATGGTGATTTCTCAGAAAATTAGGAAACAATCTACCTCAAGACCCAGCAATACCGCTGTTGGGTATATACCCAAAAGACAGTTAATCATACCACAAGGACATGTGCTCAACTATGTTCATGGCAGCATTATTCGTAGGCAGAACCTGGAAATAACTTATATGTCCTTCAACCAAAGAATGGATAAAAAAATGTACATTTACACAATGGAGTACTACACAGCAGTAAAAAATGACATCTTGAAATTTGCGGGCAAATGGGTGGATCTAGGAAAAAGCATATTGAGTGAGGTAACCCGGTACCAGAAAGACAAATATCATATGTACTCACTCATAAGTGGTTTCTAGACATAAAGCAAAGAAAAAAAAAACACCCTACAAGCCACAACCCCAGAGAACCTAGACAACAAAGAGGACCCTAAGAGAGACATCCATGGATCTACATAGGAAGGTGAAAAGGACGAGATCTCCTGAGTGAATTGGGAGCATGGGGGTCACAGGAAAAGGTAGAAGGGGGAGGGGAGAAAGGGGGAGTAGAGAAAAATGTGTAGCTCAATAAAAACAATAAAGAAAGAAGAAAAGGCCCTTTTCGTGCCTATAAAGACTGTGTTGCTCTTGCAGAGGACTGAGGTTTGCTTCCCAGCACCCAGGCGGGGTAGCTCACAGCTTCCTGTAACTCCAGTTCCAGGGACTCCAACACCCTCCTCTGAACTCAGAGGGTACCTGAGCACACAGATGCACACCCAGACAAGCCAACACACACACATAAATAAAAATAAAAGTCACAACGAAATCAGGAGATCTATATGAAGCAGTAAAGACTATGCCAAGGTGACTTTTCTCTGTCTGTACTGTGCCATAACGTTTTCTTCATCTGTCTTTCTCCTGCCAGGTCCGACCTAAGCTACAGAATCTCAGTCACCCCAGGGCTCCTGGCTAGTAACTGCCACTGTTCCGGCTTAGGCGGTTGTCCAAGCCCCGCCCCCCTCCCTGCTGCATGCAGTTCACCTTGTTTCTCCGGACTCAGGTTAAACATTCACAAGCAATACTTATACTTTAAAGGACATCCTGCAGGAACACACATGGCAGGCATCCTGCTCTTAGCTACTAGTTTGGGTTTTATGGTTAAAGCTCTGACTGCCATTAACAAATAACTTGCAGGATGTCACTTCGGCACCGTGGCCTCCTGTGTTCTTGTTCGTCTGTGGCTCCCAGGCACTGGGCAGGCGATTCCTAGTGCAGGGCTGGCCGAGCATCAACACCCACCTCTCACAAAGCTCTGATGGTCGTTGGCTGGGGCTCTTCTGTGTCCTTGGAAGGCCACCCTCCAGTGAGACCAGCACTGCCGTATCAAGCAGGAAATATCTGAGTTAGATTGTTTCCTGTAATAATCCTCACAAACGTCCGCGCTTTCTCAGAGCCAAATTTCTCCCAAGTTTGTCCCCTTAGAAGAAATTGTGGAATATATACACATTAGAGTACTACTCAGCAGTAAAAAACAATGACTTCTCAAATTTTGCATGCAAATGGATGGAAATAGAAAATA
>NW_004949107.1:8739455-8751217 GCF_000317375.1 Microtus ochrogaster | reverse complement strand
GAGGAGGTTGGGAGGGGGGAGAGTGGGAGGAGTGGGAGGCTGGGAGGAGGCGGAAATTTTTTTTTCTTTCTTAATAAAAAAAAATATTAAAAAAAAAGAAAAAAAAAGAAGAAATACATTTGTGTGTGCATTCGTGCATGCGTGTGCTGTCTAAGGTGTGGAGATTCAGTTTGAAGATTCTGAGCATGACAGTTGTCAGGAGCTCTGCTGGAGGAGGGGAAGGGGAGTCTCTAAGTGGCGGCCTCCATGTCTGCCTTGCTTTCTGCTACCTCCAGGGCATGGTCCAAAGAAAACCCTGTGGTTGGGTGGGAGAACTCAGGCAGATGGAGCTCGGCTCTCAGGGACTGAACCTCGGGCACTCTCTCAGACGCCTCGCCCGGTGGCTTTAATGCCATTTTCTCAGGACGTACGTCAGGACTCGTTCTGATACAATGTGCACGATGTTGTCGCCCACGCTGTGCTTGGCTAAACCGTATTGAGAAAGCAGAGGAGTGCTGGCCACAGTGACCATGGAGGTAAAAGACATGGAAGGAGAGGGTCCCTCCCCTGCTGCCTGAGAGAACAAGAGCTCTTGTACACACGCACGCACTCTTGTTCACACCCCAAGACAGAGAAAGAACATGACGGCAGACAGACACGCAGGGAAGGAGGTACCCACAGCATACTGCTAGTTTTTTTATTTAGTTCTTGGGATTTTTTGTTTTTACTTAACTTTAATCTAACAGTCCTCAAAGAATTGGATCCTGCCAACAACCATGCCAGAGAGCTAAGACACTCCTCTTCCTTAGGCTTTAGACGAGAGAGAGACCCTGCGCTGACCCCCTCACTGCAGAGGGCCTCCTACACGGGGCCTAGACTTCTGACCACAGAAACTGAATTAGCTGTATTGCTTGAAGCTTACCGTGGGGAGAATTAGGAACTTGTGTGCCTTAGTTTCTCAGGATGTGAAGTTAGTGAGACGTGGACCTCAGAGCCCCTCATTTACATGAGCTCCCTGCACGATCCTGGGATAGTCCCCAACTGTGGGACTGCTTGGTCATATTTCTGTAACTCTGACAGAGAATACTTGAACCGCGGTCCTTTGGGACGCGTGTCTAGGCTTCATCCCCTTCCTCCTCCCCCTTGAGTCGGATGCTGTGGGAATGGCTGCAGGAAGTTGAATCTGTAAGCACACTCCTGAGAAGAAGGGTTAAATAGTTACTTCAGTGGAGAGTCTTGTGGTCTCTGACAAAGGTTCCAAACCAGCTAGACTTGGCAGAATTAGACTGAAGGCCAGGTTCATGCCGTTCTTGCTCCGTGAGTTTAACAGTAGACTAGGTTGCTTTTAAACTTCCAGTGATCCTTCCACAGCCTCGACCCCTTTACACAGAGGTACGGACGACATCTCCTCAATCACCACGCTGGCTTATCTTCCGCCTTTTTACTTCCGGCCTAATAGCCCTGTGGCCATTCCCACACCTTCACATGTGGAACTTCAGCCTGTCTGGACCCGAGTTTTTATGTCTCATGTCCCCCTCCCCTGAAAGGCCCCTCTCACACCTACAGGTTCTTGCTAAGATATTGCTGTTTCGATAGAAAATACTGATGCAGTATTAAATTGAAGGCCTCATTGCCAGTTTAGAGATGGCTAGATGCCACCCTGAGCTCCTTGCCACACAGACCTTTTCATGCGACAGTTCGTCTCATTAAAATTAGCAGGAAAGAGTGTCTGTTAAGTTGGTCATGGGTGACTTTAATCCTGGTGCTCAGAGATGGAAACCCAGGGAGAAATTTTACGGCAGGGAGGGCCTAGTCTATATAGGGAATTCTAGGCCAGCTAGGACTGCACAGTAAGATCCTGTCTTCAAGAAGCAACGTTGTGTGTTTGTGTGTGTGTGCATGTGTGTGTGTGTGTGAGCGTGTGGGTGTGGTAGGGAATGGGGATTGTAGAAGTATTATGTAATAAGACAAAATCCACAATGAATTATAACCTAATCATAAAAGATATCCCATTATCTTTTATTGGTTTTGTTTGGTTTTGTTATGTTTTTCTTTTTGTTATTTTGTTCCTGAGTCAATATCTCACTACGTAGCCCTGGCTGGCCTGGAACTGGCCATGTAGACCAGGTTAGCCTCTATCTCACAGACATCTGTCTGTCTGCTTCGGCCTCCTGAGGTTTGGACCAAAGGCATGCTAGGCCAGCTTCGCTGTGTTCTGTTCATGAGAAAAGAGCTACAGCGGCCAGGGAGGTGGCTCAGCAAGTAACGACAACAGCCACACAGGCCTGGCAGCGCGAGTTTCCCCTGGAACCCACACAGATCTGGGGACTGTGAGGTGCATTTCTGGCGTGCATCTGTAATCTCAGCACTCCTACCCCGAGATGGGAGGCAGAAATGGGACCATGGCCTATATGCTTGCAGCCTGGAGTGTAGCACCGCCAGGCACAGGAGAGACCCTGCAAGGTGGAAGGCACCTGACTCGGGAAAGCTTTCCCCCGACCTTCACATGTGCTTCCAGCCTCCCATGAAACAGAAAGGAAGGGACTTCTGAATCTCTGGAGATCAGATTGTCCCTTGCTTTAAGTCCCTCCACGCTATGGAAAACCGTGGGCTTTCAGGCTGTGCTGTGCCCCTAGGGACTCCATTTAACCAGAATTTTTTGATTCCATTTTGAGGATGGAGGATGATTCTGTAACTGGGTGGACATGTGAATGGTGCCATCTATTTGGTACCACCCGTGCAGTACAGACTGGTAAATGACTTATTCCTTATAAGTGATGAGAACTGGAGGAACACTTGGCCTTATTAAAATCATATCAGGAAAGCCAGGTCCTAGAGCTTATCAGATACATTGGGTCAAGGAAAGGGTGTGACTCCCACACCTGGAAGAGCTGGGCGCATAGCACTGGACTGTGACTCACATAGATCTGCCGTCTGACCACCTGGTATAGACATTAAATATTGACAACAGACAGCTCCTGGGTGTCCTAGAGCTTCAGCTCAGTCCCTTCCCTGCTGTTGATGTGGACTGGTCTGTCTGCTCGGAATGCTACCTCTCCACCTTCCTGTTCGTCCGTCTGATCTCACTGTCTGTCTGCTTCACTTTGCCCCTACATCTCAGCCCTGACCTTCAGCCTGACTCTCCAGCCAGCAGCTGGGGTCCATTGCAGCATTTCTGGTGTGGGACCATCGTCTCTATCCGGTCAATTATATTTTAAATAAACACTGATTGGCCAGTAGCCAGGCAGGAAGTATAGGCAGGACAACCAGACAGGAAGTAGAGGCAGGTCAATGAGAACAGAATTCTGGGAAGAGGAAAACCCATTCTGCTGCAGTCATGACCCAGACACAGAAGAAGAAAGATGTGACCTGCCCTGCCCAAAAAGGTACCGAGCCACGTGGCTAACATGGACAAGAATAATGGGCTAATATAAGTTGTAAGAGTAAATAAGAAGCCTGAGCTAATGGGCCACTCAGTTTATATTAATATAGACCTTTGTGTGATTTCTTTGGGACTTAACGACTGTGGGAACCGGTCAGAACAAGGACTGGGCAGGACAGAAACTCAGTCAACACGTCTCCAACACTCTCATCTCACAGAGACTGAGGTCTGGTTCCCAGCTTTGGCCCTCTCTGTCCCTTTTTAACCCTTCTGTGACTATTCTGTAACACATGCACACACGTGTGCACACACGTGAGGTGTGATGAGAGAGGACATTTTAGTAATTAATGTCAGAATAAAAGAACCTGTGTTTGCCTGGGCCAGGTCTGTCGAGGAAACTGGGAATGCTGGGGAAGCGGTTGCCTCCGAAACCACCATATTGAATCAGTAAAATTCTGATGTTGTAGACAGGCACACTTACCCGCCTACATTCCTGCTGTAGCACACCCACAGCAAAGATAGTGGTAGAAGCTGTTGGGGTCAGAGCATAGATTTGGCAGCCCTAACATACTAGGACTGGGCATTTGTCCTCAACAAGCCAGTGAAAGAGACAGTGAGAGTGAAAATCAGAGAAGGAGAGCCTAGGCAGTTTGGATGCTCAACTTGCTAGACCTGGATGGAGGTGGGGGTTCCTTGGACTTCCCACAGGACAGGGAACCCTGATTGCTTTTTGGGCTGAGGAGGGGGGGACTTAACTGGGGGAGGGGGAGGAAAAATGGGAGGCGGTGGCGGGGAAGAGACAGAAATCTTTAATAAATAAATAAATTTTTAAAAAAAAGAAAATCAGAGAAGGAATTTATTCAATGTAGCTACACTAGAAAGAGGAATAAATAAAGATATTCAGTGATAATCCCCACACACACCCAGTCTGTCTTCCGGGGTCCTGACATGAGGCAGTACTAGTCAAGGTGGGCTCCTGCCCATCATTGATCCATGTCTGTCTCTGATCTTGGTCTCTCCAGCACGGTGGTCCAACAAGGTGTCAGAACTATGTGAAATCTTCCCAGGAGACAAGACTTATGGGACACTCCATTCCTGGGGGCCATTGTCCTGGTAGCCTGATTACCAAAGGGAAGGACCCGGGTGTCTCTCTTTAGAATGGCTTCCTGTGCCAGGGAACAGCCTCCTGCTGTGCCATCAGGAAAGTCCTGTTGGCAGCAGATTCCCTACTAGGGCATGATGGATGGCTGATTTTATGGGTGGTGTGATTCTTCTTGCTGCTTTCTATTTGAGTGTGGCTACAGTTTGCTTGAATATATCCCAAAGGTTTCCATGGTAGAGGCTTCCTCTCCAGCCTAGTGCATGGAGACAGTAGAAACCGTTTGAGATACTGTCTCACTTCGTAGCCCTCTGGCTTTGAAGTTGCAATCCTCCTGAGGTGGGGGGGGCAGGCATGCACCACCACACCCAACAGGTGGTGGAAACATTAGGAGGGGGGCACAGGAGGCTGTCTTCACATCTTTAGGGGGAAATGCCCTTAAAGGGGCTAGTGGTACTCCAGGCCCTTCTTGATGTCATGTGTGCTCCCTAGCCTTGAAGGAGCAGTTTTACCACAGTGTGCACTCCCCAGCTGTTCACCTAGCAACCCTACCACAAATGATGGTGGAACACTGTAATCTCAAGTGTTCTGTCCTGAGCTCGTGGTCGCAGACATTTGTTACTGTGATAGACAACTAGTAAAACAACTGTATTTTCCCAGAGTTCCTTTTGCTATAAGCAATCACTACTTGATTAAAAACAACGGTGAAACCATTTCTTATACCAACAGCACTGTGCTGTTTTAGGGGCCTAGCCCCTTTGGTTCTGCACTTTGGATCCGGTGGCAGTGAGGCCCCTCCATGGACATTTCCTTTCAGAGCGCTGCTTTCCCACCAGCTGGTGAGGCCACACAGAGCCAGTTCCTGTATCCCCCATCTGCTGTGGGGCAGTGGCTGTGCCCTGATGAGAAGGCTCACCTTCCTAGTCCTGCCCTGGGGAACCACAAGGTCTAGTGGTCTCACACAAGCCACAGAGTCTCTCTGAGTCCCAGGTTCTTTATTTGTAAAATAAATGCAACAGGTACAGCTACTCACAGCGTCTTGTTTTGTTTCGTTAGAGGACCAAATGTGACATATATATGTAAATATATATTATGTGTAAATATATATTATATGTAAATATATTATATATAGTATATTTTCTAAAGCATTTGCAAACTGAAAAGAGCCTTCAATATTCATGTTGACCAGAAGCCACCTTAGGTTTGGGAGTGGATTGGAGTATGGATAAGAGAACTTTCATAGCTCATATTTTGGACCCCAAATTGGAAATTAAAATAATCTCTCTATGTTCTTTGCCTTTTAACCATCAAGCTCTGGTGAAATTTTGCTGTGTGGTTTGGTTACAGGTGCAGGCTGCCCCTGTAATCACAGGGCTTGGGGACGGAAGGGGGCTTCTTCCTTCCTGCCACCCCACCCTGTGACTGAGCAGGCATGTCTGATGTGGGGAAAGCCCTGTTCGTGTGGAGCTAATTAGAGGCGTGGGAAGGGTTTTTCAGCCGGCAGGTGTGGGAGAGGGACAGACCCAGAGGGCAGTTGGCTGGGGTGGCCGTTGCCTTATAGCCGGGTTAGTGCCGCTACCTCTAGATTAGGGAGATGGGAGGGAGCCTTGCACCCACTTACACAGGGGCTGGGCTGTCTCCCTGGCTGCAGAAACAGCCTCCCTGTAACTCTGGGCACTGCCAGATGGTAAGACCCAAGAGCCTGAGAAAGCTCAGCAAGGTTCTCCCTGACAGAGGGCTGCCCTGGAGGACCTGCCGGGAGAGGCCAGCACCTCCGCTGGAGGCTGGTGGAGGATACTGGCACAGGGCTTCCCTGGGCCTAATTCTAACAGAGCCTGGCCACCTGGCCAGCAGTCGCTCCTCTTTCGTACATCTCTTTTGGGGCTGTGGGGATGATTTTCCTTTTATGATAATGTATTTGTTTCAAAATTATAAACAATTAGTCCTTCGTGTTTGTACATTTTATATTCACGGATTCTAACTGTGGACCCAAATTGTTTTTTAAAATTTGTGTCTGAATTGAACATGTAAGACTTTATTCTTATTTTTTCTTAGATTTAACTATTTTATGTGTATGAGTATTTTGCTTGCATGTCTGTCTGTGTATCTTTCGTATTCTAGGAATGGAGTTTTGGATGGTTGTGAGCGGCCACGAGGCTCTCGGGCATTGAACCAGCTCCTTTGCAAGAGCAAATGCTCTTAACCACTGAGGAGTCCCTCCAAGACTTGTTCTTATTTCTTAGCAATGAAGTATAGAAACTTTACAGCGCATGGATTTGTGTTAGATATAATCATTAGATATAATTAAAGCATGTGAGGGAATTTTGTATATTATATATACTACCATGACTTATGATTAATTTGTTGTTTCTGCTCTTTAGATTTTGTGGGGACAGAGTCTCACTCTGTCACCCAGCCTGGCTTAGACCTCAGACAGGACATAGGGACAGAGAATGAGATCTGGAAGAGTTTGTACAAAGGCTGAAAAATTATCAAGTGAGAAAAACCTGTTGGCAAACAGGAAGACTGGCCATTCTCTACTGCCACACACACACACGCATACACACACACACACACACACGCATACACACACACACACACACGCATACACACACACGCATACATACACACACACACACACACACACACACACACACCTAGAACTGCCTAGAGCTACTGTTGCCCACTGACATTCCACAGTGTCTGAAAATGACCTGTAACTCATTATAAAATCTACCTTCCCTGGGTAGTGATTTAATATGGTAATGAGACATGAACGCATGCAGCAGACAGAGCATGTGCAGAAAAGCCCGCACTATCAAAGGACTCCCAAAGCCTCCAGATGTGACATGAAAGCCCCGGCCTCACACAGCATCTGCTGTTTACTCCGGCTGGTTTCCTCCTTCGGAAGTGTGTCTCTGTTTCCTGACACACTGGCTGCGTTTCTGTTTTTCTCCACACGTTCCAGTCCCAGAGGTTTCCCGCTCAACCTTGATAGCTCCAGTGTCCTCAAGATCGTCCCACCTCAGCCTTCTGAGAACATTTCCCAGTATGCACCACCATACCCAGGTAAAACTTCCTTTCCCCCACTTCAGAACCAGCAACCTTACAGCATGAAGGGGGACGCGCTACCATCACTCTGTTTTGCTAGCCCTCCCATGCCCTTTTATGCAAGGAATGTGACCATCCCTGAATTTTTATATCTTTGGTGTTCCTGGTGAGTTCTGTGCAGACAGCATCCAGGTCTTTCATCGTGGAGCAATGGCTCGGGCATTAAATGGTGGGACACCCTTGTAATTCCAGCACGGGAGAGGCTGAAGCAGAGGGATCACAAACGACACAGCCAGACCCTGTCTCACAACTAACAAAACAAAATGGTGGAAACTATGGGCGACAACACAGACCACGTCGATCACCTGGGACTGAATGGCAGTTTTGCCCCAGCTGTGTGGTCTTAGGTCAAATTCTGACTTCTCTAGGCGTGTTTCTTGAGCTAAGTTGGAGAATAATCATAGATAAATCATCATATGTTTTCAGAATTTTCTGTCCCACCAGCCAGCTCCCAAAAAAAACATACAGAGACTTATTACTAATTATAAATGCTTGGCTGATAGCTTAGACTTATTACTAACTAACTCTTACAACTTAAATTAACCAATATTTCTTATCTATGCTCTACCATGTGGCTGGGTACCTTTCCTCAGCTTGGCATGTTCATCTTGCTTTTCCCTGCATCTCCTGCAAGTTTGCCATACTTCCTCCCAGGGTTCTCTCCCTGTCCACAAGTCCTGCCTAACCTCTCCTTGCCTAGCTATTGGCCATTGAGCCCTTTATTAAACCAATAAGAGCAACACATCTTCACAGCACACAACAAGATTATTTCACAACAATCATAGGCTCTAGTAGGAATTAAGTATACTAAAATAGGTGTGTTGGTTAGGTTGTTGTTTTTTTTTTCTTTTCCAGCTTGACATAAACTGGAGTCATCTGAGAAGGGGGAACCTCAATTGAGAAAATACTTTATTTTTATCTGTAGGCAAGCCTGTGGGGCCTTTTCTTGCTTATACACCCTGGACAGGTGGTCCTGGGGTGTATAAGAAAGCAAACAGAGCAAGCCAGTAAGCAGCATCCCTCCGTGGTCTCTGCTTCAGTTCTAGCTTCCAGGTTCCTGTCCTGATTTACGCTTTACTCCCCAAGTTGCTTTGGTCATAGTGTTTATCACAATAGAGAGCATCTAGGATGAAAACAGAGATGAAAGGGACCTTGGTTTGGGATTTTGGGGGTATTGAGTTTTTGAGACAGAATTTTATGAAACCCAGGCTAGCTTTATATTTACAATGTAGTTAGCAATGATCTTAAACTCTTGCTCCACTTTCCAAGGGTGGAGATATCAGCTCTGTGCCACCATGCCCCGCTCCTTCCTTCATCTCCTTAGAATTCTGTACTGTAGTTTAAGAGTTTTCTTCCATCAATTGCCCAGATTGCTAATCCATGCTTCCCCTTTGCCCACGAGCTCTGAGATGCTTGATTTTGATTGTCAACTTGACTGGATTAAAAGCTACTAAGGGTTGGTAAAAATGTACCTCTGAGTGTGTTGGTGGGTAACTTGTGGGGATGCACACCATGAATGTGGGCGGCTTTGTCCAACGGACTGGGAGCAGGATGGAGGCAAACAGGAGGAAGAAAACATTTCTGCCCAGGAAACAAGCCCATTGCTGTTGCCAAGGTCAACAGATGTTCGGCTCCGGGCTTTCGGGCTCAGCACCACCAACTCCCAGGGGAGCTTCCAAGCCGTCAGTGTTGTAGTGGGACTCTAAGGTGTTTTGTTGTTGTTGGTTTTTTTTTTTCTATTCTTTTGACTCTTTGGGGGCCTGCTACCTAGCTCCCAAATGAATACACATGGAGGCTTATTCTTATTTATGAATGCCCGGCCTTAGCTTGACTTTTTTCTAGCCAGATTTACTTAACTTAAATCATCCCATCTACTTTTTGCCTCTGGGCTGTTATCTTTCTCTGTTTCTGTATACCATTCTTTACTATTTACTCTGTGGCTTGCTGTGTGGCTGTGTGGCTGGTCCCTGGTGACCTCCTCCTTCTTCTCTTGCTCCTCAACCTCCTCTCTTACATTCTTCTACTTATCCTCTCTCACCGCCAGCCCCACCTATCCTTTCTCTGCCTGGCTATTGGCTGTTCAGCTCTTTGTTAGACCAATCAGGTGTTTTAGATAGGCAAAATATCACAGCTTCACAGAGTTAAACAAATGCAACATAAAAGAATGCAACACACACTTTGCATCATGTAAACAAATGTTCTACTGCATAAAGGAATGCAACACATCTTAAACTAGTATTTCACGATAGTGTTCAGCTTCTTGGACTGAGTAGCTACTGGGTTCTGTCTCTCCAGCATGCACACGGTCCTTGTAGAACTAGCCCGTCAATACTGTGTAAGCCAATTCAACAGAACCTTTTATGATAGTCTATGTGTTCTGTTCCTCTCGAGAATCCTAATACAAGTTCTTTGAACTAATCTAAGATTTTAAATTAAAATATTATAGTTTAAGTTCCAAGGGGGAAAAAAAGTGTGGTTCTGGAATAAAAACTGTTCTTCATGTGTGCTCAGCAAGCGTTCTACCACAAACCACATCCCCGGCCTTAAACATAATAGTTATGGAGTGAACAATAACATTGTCCCTGTTCAGGTGGAAGCTGAACAGCCCCTTCCTCCATCTCTCTCCAAACCCTGCTGCACCTCAGGAAGCCTGCCAAATGATGACCCATACCCCAGAGATACTCACAATCAGTTCCATAGCATATTTAGACTGCCCCCCCCCCCAGAAAACAGACATGTGGTTTTCTGGTCTCTCTTTCCCATCTCCTCTCTGTGGGGCGGGAAAATCATCTGGGAGCATGGTATCCATTATCTTTGGCTTTTTCTAGTTCCGTTTGATTTGGTCTGATTTGGGGATTGTTGCATCAGTGGAGAGGCTTATCAGGGTGCTGAAACTTTTCAGTCGCCAATTACAAGACCCAGCCCTTGAGTCCTATAATGAGGAAAGCACAGGACAGAATCGAAGCCAACTCATGAACAGCCCGAGATGTGACTGAGAAATAAAGCTTTGCTTTTATAAGCCCTGAACTTCAAGGGTTGGAGGCCACAGAGTCCGAGAGCCTTGATGACGGTAACCTAACTAGGTTAGGCTTGATAATGGGTAACCTAATGAGGTTAGACTGATGATGGTAACCTAACGTGGTTAGACTTGAAATGGTAACTTAACGAGGTTTGGCTTCATAACGGTAACCTAACAAGGCTCTCTCTGAATTAAGGAGGTTTGTTCTTCCTGCAGCGAGCAGACGGGTCCCCATTTCACTGACACCAAGACCCTGAAAACATTCAGCAGCCCGCTCACCGCCCTCCACATCAAGATGAACAATAACTTCCCAGTCTGGTGCTTTGTCCCGGGTTTAAAGACCTTCTGAATCTCGAGGAATTCTTTAGCCTGTGGCAATCACCTAATGTGTGAAGAGGACAAGGGCCGTACCATGGGGGGTGAGGTTGGAGATGCGAGTTCTCAGCTGTGCCTGCTGCGGTACCCGCCCTCTGCAGAGCCTGCCTGCTGCCGTGCCCGCCCCCTGCCACGCTCTCCCCACCTTGATGGTGATGGACTCAGAACTCTGGAACTGTCAGCCCAAATAAAACCTTCCTTCTATAAGTTTACGCGTCTGGGGGAAAGACAAAGAGCAGCTTAGTGAAGTGCGTGGCACAGAGTATTCCTCCCTGGGAACCCTTCCGCTCCTCGGGAGCTCTTTTTTCTTTTTCCCATAATACATCTGCCTTCTCTTCGTTCAAAGCAAACAGACTGCAAGGAGAACGGCCGGCAAATTCCCAGAGACGGGAAGAGCGGCTGAGAGAGAGCGAAGCTGCAACCGCAGTTGAGGGAAAATTTATCTGGTCTCATTGTGCGTGCTATTTCAGGGTGGGCAGATGTGTGGAGGTGTCCATACCTGAACAGATAGGTGGGTGCTCGCTATGCTGTTAAGTTGTGAATTTTACACTGCAGGCTTAGGAGTTAGGCTTCCAAATGTTCATGCCAAGATAGCGTATGCCATTAGGAGTCAAGCTTCAAGTAGCCGCGGCAGAGTTGTTAAAATGTGGGAATTCGGCTTGTAATTTTGGCCTTTTGTCTCTACAGATTCTCCCTGGGGGAAGTTTCCTTATTAATTCTGTTCCAAGAAGAGGGATTTTCTTTTCTTTTTTTCTTTCTTTCTTTTTTCCTTCTTTCTTTTTTTTTTTTTTTTTTTT
>NW_004949107.1:8738670-8739355 GCF_000317375.1 Microtus ochrogaster | reverse complement strand
TTTTTTTGAGACAGCATCTTGCTACATAGCTTAGTCTGGTCTCAAACTATGTGGTTCAGGCTGGCCTTGAACTCATGATGATTCTCCTGCCTCAGCCTTTCAAATGCTGTAGCTGAGGAGAGCTTTAAAGGTTGTGAATTCAAGAAAAGGGTATTTGAGAACACGAGAGAGGTGGCGTGCTAGCCCGCATTCTGTCACTGTAATAAAATGTCTGGCATAATTACATATGGAGAGAAAAGGCTTACTCTGAAAATTATTTTAGTTGTTTGTGTGTGTGCACGCGTGCCCGTGTGCACATGCCACAGTGGGCATGTGGAGGTCAGAGGACCACTTCCATGATCAGTTCTTTTCTTCCCCGTGTATCCTAGGACTCAGGCTCCCCAGGTTTGCACAGCCATCACCGGCTCTCTCTCCTCAGGCTGAGACCTTGTTGTACCTCAACAAGGCTGTGTTGGGGGGCGGGGACACAGGTCCAAACCTCAGAAGGGGGGACTAGAAGCTAGGAGTGTTGAAAGGGGCAGTTCCGACCCACTTCCCCGTGCTTGTCTGCCTCCCAGGCTGGGGTACACATTTGTGGCCCTTCTCCTACCCTGTCCATCACTTTCCTACCTCACTTCAACTGTGGCTCTGTTGGGTGATGGCGCAAAGAATCTGTGTCCCTGGCAGCCTAACATGGGGGGGGGGG
>NW_004949107.1:8712853-8738567 GCF_000317375.1 Microtus ochrogaster | reverse complement strand
TGAATTTTAATGGTGAACTTCCAAGTGAACAGTGTCCTTGACATTTGAGGACTCAAACCTTATCCGGATGCAGCCCTTGGGAGGCTGGCAGGTGTTGGTGAACTCAGAATCTATTCAGAATCTTCTTCCTGCTTTTCCATTATACGAAAGCACAACATTCAATTGGCATATAAGGACTTTTTTTTTTTTCTTTTTAACCCAGAGAACCAAACTGAAGCATAAGCAGCCGCATTTTGCAGAGAATACAGCAGGGTAAACATCATCCCTCTTTTCTCGTGGTCATTTTCTCCTCCCTCTATCGATGGATGGAAGCCTGACACAGAGCTCTCGGGTGTCCTGCCCCGCAGCTCCTCTGCCCTGCTGTGACCTTCGAAGACCTGTTTTTGCCCAGCTGGACCTGCTCCTAGCCCTGCTGAATCTGGATCCTTTACAAGCATGACCGCACTGTGAAGGGCAGTGATTTCTCCATTATAAAAATTGCTTCAGAATCAGCGAGATGCTCAGAGGCTAAAGGCACTTGCTACCAAGTCTGATGGTTTGTATTAGGTGGTTGGGGTCCATGTAATGGAAGGAGGGAACCAAAGCCCCCAAGTCGTCCTTTGCCACCTACATGTGTGGGTGCCACTTCATGTGTGTGCATGCACACTAAATAAATAAACGATAAAGTAATTTTCAAAAAATCACTCAGTTTTGGCACATTTATACAGACATTCTGTTCTTATTACAACTAACAGGTGCAAAAGTATTTTATACACATTTTTCCCTATTCTTACACAACCATGTAACTATGATAATTCCCATTTTCCTGATGACATTCTGGCTATCTGTTGCTGTGTAACGAGTCACCCTCAAAGTTTGGTGGCTTAAAACAGGCATCATAGTGCTCAGAGGTAGCTCAGCAGTGGAGGCTGTGAGTTCAGTCCTGGGCCCCACAGTGCAGCTGTACTGGACATTTGAGGGGGCTTCTCTGCTCATTTTTCATGGACAGGAGGAGGCCAGCCCAGCGTCTGGAAGACACCGAGCCCCCTGCTGAGTCAGGAAAATTTCTTTGCAGCACGCAACCCACAAACAACAAAAAGCTGTCTTAAATTCTTTCTCTCTCCTTTTTAAGCCCTCTCAGGTTTTATGTGGAGTTTATTACCACGCTGGGAGCCACTCTGTTGTGATAGGAGCGGCAGGCTACGTTCCTGGCTCCTGGCCACCTGCACGGCTAGCTTTATCTGAAATAATTACACAGAAACTGTATTCTTTTAAACACTGCCTGGCCCATTAGTTCCAGCCTCTTATTGGCTAGCTCTTACATATTGATCTAACCCATTTCTAATAATGTGGGTAGCCCATGAGGTGGCTTACCAGGGAAGATCTTAACCTGCTTCTGTGTGGAGTGGGAGAATCATGGCGACTGCCTGACTCGGCTTCTTTCTCCCAGCATTCTGTTCTGTCTACTCCGCCTACCTAATTTTCTGTCCTATCAGGC
Organism: Microtus ochrogaster; assembly: GCF_000317375.1. Classification (NCBI taxonomy): domain Eukaryota; kingdom Metazoa; phylum Chordata; class Mammalia; order Rodentia; family Cricetidae; genus Microtus; species Microtus ochrogaster. The sequence goes on along the minus strand of NW_004949107.1, from coordinate 8,737,090 downwards.
CAAGCAGTTTTCTTTATTAGTTAACCAATAAAAGCAACAGATAAGATACAAGACCCACCTCCATCACTTCACTTTTTAAAAAATTTTGAGACAAGGTCTTACACTGATGTTGATGTAGCTCCGGCTGACCGTGAGCCCACAGGGATTCTCCTGCCCCAACTTCCCAAGTCCTGGTGTTACGGATGTGACCCACCACTCCCAAAAGAGCAAGTAGCTATATTGAGCTCTGAATGCAAGAGGTCTGTCTGTCTGCCCCATTGAAGCTATGGTTTTTTTTCCTACTGCACCATTTGACTTCTTATGATTGGTGATTCGGTTTACTTAGTATCTCAAATATTACCTCTAAAATGTGCTTTTAAAACTTTTTCCTGGATATTGACTATATCAAGAGGGGAGAGAAGGCTGGCAGGATGACTCAGTGGGTGAAGGTGCCTGCCACCAAGCCTAACAATCTGAGTTCAGTCCCTGGGATCCACACAGTGAAAGGGGAAAGCCATGATTATTCTCTGACCTCCTCATGCATGCATGCCCACACACATGCACACCCTCAAAAACGTAATAACTTTTGTGTGTGTGGGGGGGGCTACTTTGAGCCTATGAGAAAGCAATCATTATGACTGAAATGACTGGCACACCTCCCTAGAATTCTCCTTTGAGGCCAGAGTTGTAGAATGAAAAAGGCAAGTCTCCTTTAAAGTTAAGAACCCTCATCCGTGGTCATCTACGGATCTACGTAGGGTACTCCTTTTAGTTTTCCCCCTTGAGCTCATCACTAAATGCTGGGGAGTCATCACCCACTGGGACAATACTCAGGGCACACAGGAGAGCCCAGTTAGGGAAGTATTGGCTGGGGTTCTCTAGAGTAACAGAACCTATATACAAGGAAGGGGATTTATCAGAATGGCTTACAGGCTATGGTCCAGCTAGTCCAATGGCTGACTGTGAATGAAAATGGAAAGAATCCAGTAGCTGCTTAGTCCACAAGGCCAGATGTCTCAGCTGGCCTTCAATATACCCTGGAATCCTGAAGAGCTAGGCTCTAATGCCAGTGGAGGAGTGGGCTCACTAGCAAGGCAAGGGAGGGCAAGCAGGTGAGAGGAGATAAAAGGCGTGTCTTCCTGCCTCAAGACCCAGATTAAAGGTGTGTCTTTTCCACTCAAAAGATCTGGATTAAAGGTGTGGCTTCCTACCTCAAAGATCTAGATTAGAAGTAGGTCTTCCCACTTGAAACAAAGCAAACATCCCCACAGGCGTGCTCTCTATTTTTGGATTTTAGTTCATTCCAGATTTCAAGATGAGAACTAAGAATAGCCGTCTGTCCTACAACCCAGGAAAGGCTGCGTTATCCTGAAGGAAAAATAATCTCATTACCTTAAAACCAAGATTCCTTCCTCTTTCCTAGCTCATGCTCACAGCACATGCACATAGCACACAGGGCTTTGTAGCTGGACAAATGGACCAGGCTTCTCTAGGCCACCAGCCAGTTCCCAAATCATGCTGCGGAGATGGCTTACTAATTTCGAATGCTCGGCCTTAGCCTAGGCTTGTTTCTTGATAGCTCTTTTAACTCAACCTGTTTCTCTTCAGCTATGTTTTGTCTAGGGGATTTCATCTTTTCCTTCCTCCCTCCCTCCCTCTCTCCCTCCCCCTCCCTCCCTCTTTCTTTCTTTCCTACTTTCACTGTATCGTCAGTCTGACTGGTGGCTGCCTGACTTCTGGCCCCAGGCATGTCCTTCTCTTTCTGTTTTGTTCTTTCCTCTTGTTTTTCTCAAGCCTGGATTTTCCTCCTATTTACTCTCTCTTTCCGCCAGTCCCGTCTATCCCTCTTCTGATTAGCTATTGGCCATTCAGCTTTTTATTAGACCAATCAGGTGCCTTAGGCAGGCAAGGCGAAACAAACACAACACATCTTTACATCATTTAAACAAATGTAACATAACCAAACATAACACATCTTTACATCATTAAACAAATGTAGCATAACCAAACTTAACACACCCTCACATAAAGTAATATTCTGCAGCTTAAACAAATGTAACGCATTGTTGCCTAGTTAAAATAATATTTCACAACACACAAATATGAACGCACAGACGGCCTCTAGGGCTTAGTTGTAGCATGACCTTATGACATGTCTAGAACATGTGCCTCCCTCAGGCAAGGCATGCCCACTGCTGGGTCTAGGGAGGATCGGTACTACAGGTGGAGGCTACCTGGACGCTAGTATTAGTAAATGTTGTTTCCTATGGATCTTTGTCTGCTTTAAATTCAGTGGAGCATAAAAGAGCCTCAGGCAGGAAGTGTGATCACTGAGTTGAGGCAGGCATCCAAAGGCAGCTGTGTCGTACTCAGAAGCCAGCAAGGTGCCACTCTCGGGTCGTTCCCTTTCTAGATGGGAAGTGGGAGGAAGGTGTGCTCAGAGTTTTCCATGTCCACACCTTGCTTAACTCAGGCCTTTCCTCGATTTCCCAGCTCAGCCAACCCTCATCCCTGTTTTCTGCTCTGGGCAAGCCTAGGCACTGCTAAACATCAAGGGTCCAAGACTCGAGCCTCCCCAAGAGGCCAAACCAATCAGAAAGATCAATGCGGATGGACACAGAAACCTGTGCCCACAGCCTGCACAGCTTCCAGTGGCAGCTTGCCATGGTTGGGAACTCTTGTGGCTGCACCACCCTTCGGTCTGTGGCAGCAGAGAGAGTGAGGACTAGTCCTTGTTCCTAGATTAGGGTCACAGAGACTGAAAATCAGAAGAACAGGAACACAGTGTGAACTGTGTGAACTGGAGACAATACTGGCTTCAGTCTCCTGGCTCCCTGCCCCATGTCATGTCTTACACAATGTCACCTGCTTTCTGTTGCTGCCGTCACAAACCTCCCCAAATCCCACAGCTTAAAACAGCACTGATGTGTTACGTGGGGGAGCAGAGGACCCCTGAGTGAATATGGCTGGTGACGTGGGCACAGTCATGTCAGGAACACCCAGAGACTTAAACCCATGAGAAGTGATAAAGTCTTCCCTCCTGGTCCAAGTCCAAACATTGGCAGCATGTGCAGGAAACGTTCACTGTAGCTCTCTCCCCTGGATATTTTCAGTCCGAAGATGACTTCTTTTTTTTTGGTGTCGAGACAGGGTTTCTCTGTGGCTTTAGAGCCTGTCCTGGAACTAGCTCTGTAGACCAGGCTGGTCTCGAACTCCCAGAGATCCGCCTGCCTCTGCCTCCCGAGTGCTGGGATTAAAGACGTGCGCCACCATCGCCCGGCCGAAGATGACTTCTCTACAGAGACTGCTCCTATGGAGATGAGCTGAACTGGCCTCCCTGTTCAACTGTAGACAGCTGCCTCTTTGATTCGGCTGCATGCGATAACCTGCCTTCCCCTTCAACTGTATATAAATAACACTCTGAGTTGGGAGGGGGTGGTGCGGGGGCTTCAAGTTCCTCTACCAGAGAGCCAATCCACACAATTCCAGCTTTTCTGTACACATGTGTCTGTGTGTCTGTCTTTTCTTTATTCCCTCAATGTTCCCATCAGCCCACTCCCTGGAGCTCTGGGATGTGGCACACCATCTAGCCTCGGGGGTCAGAATCTCACAGGGCTGAAGTCAGGATGCCGGCAGGGCTGCGTCTGTCAGGAGGTTCATGTATGTTTGGTTCTGGACACCACAAGCCTTGGTTGATGTGGTCCACTTCACACCTTAGCCCTCGGCCACTCTCTCCCCCTTCCTGTTCTGCACTTAAGGACTCTGGTGATTACAGGATAATCCAGGATAATCTCCTATTTTAAGGTCTGTTGGTTAGCAGCCTTAATTCTCAGGCAACCTTAATTCCCCCTGGCTGTATTGTAACACATTCCCAGATTCTCAATTAGGACTTAGGCATTTGGGGTCAGGACTATTGTTCTGCTGGTTGTGGGCTTGAAGGAGATGGCAGTGGTGACTGTGACCAGTGTCAGTTAGGATCACAGCTAGGTGAGTCTTGCATAAAGCTATAGGTCAGGACCAGTGACATAGCCCAGTGCGTAGAAGCACTTGTGAAAGCTTGGGGACTGGAGGTTCACCCTGAAATTCATGGCGGAAGGCGTGGACTCCTAAAAGTTCTCCTCTGACCTCCACGTGTGCACCACGGCCTGCCTGCTCTCACATATACAGATCACACAACAACAACAACAACAAAAGTCAGACCTTTGTGAGTTTAAGGTCACCCTGATTTATGTAGCAAGTTCCAGAGCAGCCAGGGATACACAAAAGAGAGACTCTGTCTCCAAGAAAATGAATTAAATTAAAAAAATTTAAAGTTACAGTGTTTTCATCTTCATAATTTTCTTTTTGAAATTTATTTTATCATCTTATTTGTATGAGTGTTTTCCTGCATGCATATCTGTGCACCATGTGTGTACTTGGTGCCCTCGGAGGCCAGAGAAGGTATTTGATCTCAGGGACCTAGAGTCATGTACTGTTGTGAGCTGCCATGTGGGTGCTGGGAACTGAACCTGATTCCTCTGGAAGAGCAGCCAGCGCTCTTAACTGCTTAGGTATCTCTCAAGCCCCTGTTCACTCTTCAAATATTCAAAGAAAGTAGCCTGCTCTGAGGTCAGAGGTCTCAGCCTTCCCCAGATATTACCAAGGAATCCTAGTGCATATCCGCCCTCAGTGCTAGGGTTTGAATGTGTCTCCCTGAAAGCTTATGTTAGAAACTCAGTCCCTGGATAAAGGAATGAATGAAGGTGGGTATAAAGGCCATGGCACTTCTGATTCATTCCCCACCGGCTGCTGCTCTCTCTCTAACACTCTTGCTACGTGGTGTCTTTGCCATGCCATGGTTTAGAAGGAATGTCCTGACTAGATGTGGCCTTTCACCTTGGGCTTCTGTGCACTTCCAGCCTCCAGTGTCGAAGGTCAAACAGATTTCTCTCGATGATATAGAAGGCAGTCTCTGGTACTGTTAAAGCCTGGGAGGAAAGGGTGGCCCTAGGCTGGGGGGCGGCTCAGTGAAGAGCACTTGACAGCGAGGGCGGCCTCCTGATTCTGGGTGGAGGCCAGAACTCAGCCTCGGGTGTTCTTCCTCAGATGTCACCCGTGTTTGCTGTTGGTGTTTGATGTAGAGCCTCCTACTGGCCTGAAACTTGTCAAACGGGCTGGGCTGGCTGGCCAATGAGCCCCAAGAATCCTGTCTCCCCCATCTCTGCATCCCCTAGAGCTGGGGATACACGTGTATACCACCATGCCTGACTTAATTTCTTCTTTTTAAAAAGTCTTTTAACTTCTGCGTTGCTCTTTTTGTTGCTGTTTTTCTCAGGACTAGGGACTCGGCTGAGAGCAGAGACAAGTACAGGCTCTGGTTTTGCCATTTTACTTTTCCCTTCCCTGTGCCCAGTGATGTTCCTCCTCATTCCCTGGCTGCTGCCGCTGTTGGCTCTTGGAAAATACTGCCCTGCGCAGAACACCCTGTCTCTTTCCTATGGGCCTGGGAAGAGTATTTGTGTAATGCCTTAATGCCTGAAAAGCAGGTTTGAAAGCCTTTGTTATCCTGGTTAATCCTTATGCAATCCCCAAGTGGAAATACGGACTGCCTCTCTGCGGCGGGTGAAGGACTTTGGGAAATGCCATCCGCAAATGAGCCAGGCTGCTCTGCTGATTCCCTTGAACTGGGGCACTTAAGAGGTGGGATTGTGGGCAGGGGCTTTGTGTGAGCTGCTCTTATCCGCCTAAAGAGGGAGCCACCACAAGGAACACCATTGTAAACCTCTCCTGGGACTCCTACCCACCAAGGGAGATTAACTGGGACAGCAGGAGAGGTGACCTGAATTTGACACCAGCCCAGACAATCACCCATTCTGAGGTCTGCTCAGAGATATCTTTTATTGCCAGCGATAACAAGACAACCTTTATACATGACGCATTTCCGCCCCTCTTCCCCTAGTTTGGGTCATTGCCATACCCCGGGACAACAAGCTTCGATCTTATTTGTTTCCTGTGGCTCAGGAGGCTGTATAAATGTCAGTCAACCCTTCTGTGAGTCCCATATTTGGTGAGACCCCTGTGCATATACACGTAATGAAATACAGGGTTTCCCTTGTCAATCTGTTTTGTGTTCATTTAATTTGTAGCCTAGGCAAAGAGCCTGGGAGTGTGGAAGGACCCCGTTCTGCACCCTGCTCTCTGGGGAAAACAAAGTACCAGTGGCAGAGCAGCTTGGCCCGCCATGTAGGCAGGAAGGGAGGAAGGAGACCGGGTGTCAACCTCCAGCTCTTCTTGTGTTTGCTGGATTAATAGGTTCATAAATTCTTAGCATTCTCCCTATGTTGGAATAGTCTCCACCCTTTTCCCAGCCCAGGTGGCTTGACGGAGGTGGAAAGGTCCTTGTGTTACCATAAGGTTTAGGTTATAAGCCTGGCCCCTGACAGCCCTAGCAAGCTAGGCTTGACCACTTGTCCCCAATAAGTCAACTAAAGATGCAAATAAAAGTGCAACTCTGAGAAGGGAGATTTATCCATTGTGGCCACCTTGAGGAGGAGACTCAAGAAGGATTCTGCGGTCTCACGTTTCGGGTCTAACATGAGGTTTAGGTTTAATTAGAAGGCAAGAAGTATGTACCACTGAGCAGTCCTGGCCGACGTGTGGTCCCGCTCATCACAGACCATCATTGGCTTGGCTCCAACCTCTCCCTCAAGGTCTGATAAGCTGGAACTGTGAAATCTCCTCCCGAGTGTTGTGAGCGGCTGTCCTCCCTGCCACGCAGCCAACACCTGGGGGGAGTTCAGTTTCAGTTCTCTGCCAAAGTATCATCCCCGCTGGGCTGCTGACTGCTTATGCCTCCTCTCAGAAGGGCGGAGAGGGTCAGGGGGCTCTCAGCTGAGTGTCCAGTCCTCCTCTACTGCTCATTGCCTGAAATCTGCCTCTAGTGCTTGTGGCCTTGGGGAGAACTGGAGTGCTGCTGGGGAATACTAGGGGAGGCACATTCCTGCGTGATTCATCCCTTCTGGTTCAGGCTTTTCAGCTTCAGACCACAGTGGAAGGTACACCCACACCCGTGCTCCATAAGGAAACCCAACAAACTCATTGGTTCCCCAGAGTGAACTTTGTGTTGGGACTTTTGCTGAAGGGGTAGACACGGCTTACATGTCACCACAGGGAGGAATTTTAGCAAGACACACACACACACACACACACACACACACACACACGGGGAGAGAGAGAGAGAGAGAGAGAGAGAGAGAGAGAGAGAGAGAGAGAGAGAGAGAGAAAGAAATTGAGATTCTTCCTCTGCCTGGCCCCAGACTTCAGCCTGTTCCCTCTTTCAGCATGAGAGTCCTGTGGAAATCTTCATTTCTTTGAGGCCCACTGTTCAAAAGTCTGGTGGCCAAAGGGGGCAACATGCCTGTCTCTATCTGTTGGGAGCTGCAGACCCCTGACCCCTTGACTTTCTTTGCCTGCCTCAGACCCTTTGCCTGCTGGAGTGAACTGAGCAAAACACCTGTACCAGCAGCTGCTCTGAGCATGAGACCTTGATGGCAGAGGAGTGGGTTCTGATGAGACTTGCAGCTGAAAGATCGCGAGAGCTGGGCGTGGCCAAGGATCCCTATATAAGTTTCCCTGGAGCACAATAAACTTGGCATTCTTCTATCAAGGATGACCCGTGTCCGTGTCTCTGTCTCTCTGTCTGTGTGCTGTGTTTTTAAGTCTCCAGCCCAGTTCCCAGCTCGCGTACTGACCTGTAGTGGCACCGGCGGGCACTACAGGCGTGGTGCAGTAGAGCATAGAGCAGACCCTCTGTTTTACATTTATCACATCTCCTGTTTCTGAGCCAGTCAGTTCTGTTTGCAGGGTGCAAAGTGCATCTGCCAAGGGGACGGTTGGAGCTGTGCAGACCATTGCTGGGTACATGATGCCCCGTACCCAAGATAAGAGGTCCCACGCAGTGCTTATGTCTTCGTGGTGTTTGCCTTGGTGTTGGATGCCTTCTCTGAAGGCAGCGGTGTAGAGAGCTGGGAAGGTGGGCCCTGCCCTGGGCTGGGAGTAGAAGAGACTTGGCTTACGTGGTCTTGCCTTGTTCAGGCTGAAAACTGCAAAGCATCATAAACTGAGCGGGTTATAAACAAGCCTATTTCTTACAGTTATGGAGGCTGGAGGGTGTAAGATCAGGTTTGGGGCAGAACCAGTGTGTGGTGGGAGACTCCTTCCTGATTCATGGATGGAGCACTCTTGCTGAGTTCTCATGTGCTAGAAGGGGCAAAGCTACTTGATGAGACCCCCTTTACTATAACACTAATTCCACCCCCTGCAGCTCCATCATCATCACAACTGTCCCAGTGGGAGTGAAGCTGTCCTAAAGCCAGGTTCTTATCGTCCTCCTCTGACTGTCAGACTATTGAAACAGTGGACCCCAAATCCTGAGAAAAAACAGTCTAAGACCCTGGCGTAAGCCACAGGGGGAGCCTGTCTCTCAGGAAGAAGTTCCACATAGTTCTGACTTGTCAGGCCGTGTTACAGGACAAACTGGAACTAAAGAAAGGGCCGGGGAAGGCAGGACCACCCTTCAGCCAGGACCACCTAGTTGCACACACCTCTGCTCTCTGTTTAAACCTTCAGCACCGTGAAGATGGACTTGGAGGGTGTGATGGTTAAATATTGATTGTGAAGTTCGTAGGATGTAGAATCAGCCAGGAGACAGGACCCTGGGCATGCCTGTGAGGGACTGTCTTGACTGGGTTAGCTGGGGTGAGAAGACCCACTCAGTTGTGGGCATCATCATCCCGTGGGCTGAATAAAAAGCAGAAAGAGAACATTGCTAAGCTCGCCGCGCCCTGCCTCCTAACTGTGGATGCTGCATGCCAGCTGCATCTAGCTCCACCATCGTGGTCTGTATCCTCAAACTGTGAACTAAAAGAAACTTTCCACCTAAGGAAAGATTTAGGTCACAAGAATAGAAAAATAACTAATACAGTCCCTGAACCTCTAGTTCCTCTTTCTCCCGTGGTCACACTGAGTAAATCTCTCTGTTACTAATTAGCCTATAGTTAGCCTACTGAGGGTGAATGGGTCAGCCTGGCTTGTTAGAACATCAGGGCTTGGACTTTGATCCTAACAAACTCAGATGACATCACCTTCCAAAGGTCCACCTCATAACACCTTTGCCTTGGGGATTGTATTTTGTAAGCATGGCCCTGTGCTCTATAAGAAAGCAGACTGAACAACCCTCGAGGAGCAAACCAGGAAGCAGCATCCTCCGTGGCCTCTGCTCCTGACTCCTGGTTCCTGGCCTCTTTGAGTTCCTTTAATGATGACCACTGATGATGGAGCACGAGCCAAAAAGCCCTTTCCTCCCCAAGTTGCTTTGGTCATGGTGTTTCATCACAACAATGGAACCCTCACTAAGACAATGAGATTATTTTGTGTTTTTACTAAGTTTAGCGAAGATTATGTTATTAACACTAGAGTTGGGTAAATATCGAGCAAAAAGTAAACATGGAAACAAGTATTCTTTAATAACAATTCTATAAAAGTAAAACAATAACAACATGCCATCTTATTAAATTTTATTGATAATCATATAACAACATGTTAATAACAAAAACTGGAAGTAGAAGAACATCAGTAAACAGGATTGTCTTGCATTTCCTTTAGGCCAGAGACATAGGTTAACTCAAGTAACATAATTTTAAGGAGCTGCTTAATATATATATATATATAGTCTGATTTATATTCTGAAAGTCAGGAAATTATTTTATTAATTTCATGTATTTATAGGATATTTTCAAAACTAAACAAATTACAGAGGGAATAGAGGCATCATGGTCATAATCTAATAGAAAGATGGGTAGGGCATTTGTAACCTTCCCTGACCATTTAAGTAGGATGGAAAGAGAAAACGCAGGGGGGATAATGGATGAAAAGAAACAGAGCATGATGCCCCAAATCACTCACTTTGGATTAAGGAACTTTTAAATTTAATTTTATCCGTTAGTGTGTGTAGGGGTCATGGGGGTGATGTCGTAGTGCACACGCGGAGGTCAGAGGACACTTGTGGGAGTCTGTCCTTCCACTGTAGGCTCCATGGATCTAATGCGGGCTTGCTTATACTGGCTGGGCCATCTCATGGGCCTGAGGATTAAGCATTATTTTCACTTGAAGACAAAGAGAGAGTCTGAAATGGCTCCCATAGGCTCATGTTTTGGACACTCAGGCCAAAGCTTCTGGCACTATTTTGAAGGCGCTGGAGCTTGGCAGGAGGAAGACCTTAGTAGGCGCTGGCCTTTGAAGGCCATTCCTGCTTCGGGTCCCTGCCTCTGTTCTTTGCAGCCCAGTTCAAAGTTGATTCAGTTCATGGGTCTCTTGATCAGGTTTGTTTTCTGCAAATTAAATAATTAAAAGGTGCCAGTCAGTGGTGGTGCACACCTTTACTCCCAGCATTTGGGAGGCAGAAGCAGGTGGGTCTCTGAGTTCAAGGCCAGCCTGGTCTAGAGAGTGAGTTCCAGGACAGCCAGGGATACATAGAGAAACCCTGTCTCAAAAAACAAACAAAGGGCTGGAGAGATGGCTCAGTGGTTAAGAGCATTGCCTGCTCTTCCAAAGGTCCTGAGTTCAATTCCCAGCAACCACATGGTGGCTCACAACCATCTGTAATGAGGTCTGGTGCCCTCTTCTGGCCTGCAGACATACACACGGACAGAATATTGTATACATAATAAATAAACAAATATTTAAAAAAAAAACAAACAAAAAAGAATTAAAAGGCAGCAATAGGTAGCACTGGAGAAATCTCAAACCCTTTTCCCTTCCAGGAAAGACAGAATCAGCAGTTGAAGAGAGGCATTTATTGGGGATGAAATATTATTTGATTTAGGAAGTCCAAAAATTCAGTTTCTCCTTAGATTTTTCTGAAGAGTTTTCCATCTCCTAATAGAGGGTTGGTCAGTTTGAAGAGTGATAGGGTGGTTGATTGGCCCACAGTTATACATAACGTGTTGTGTGGTTTGAAAGAAAATGGCCTACCAGAGGGAGTGGCACTATTAGGAGGTGTGGCTTTGATGGAGTAGGTGTGGCCTTGTTGGAGGAAGTGTGTCATTTTAGAGGTGGGCTTTGAGGTCTCCTATGCTAATACTCAATGTTACAGACTCCTTCTGCTGCCTTTGGATCAAGTTGTAGAACTCTCAGGTCCTTCTCCAGCACTGCCACCATGTTTCACCACGATGATGACAGACTAAACCTCAGGAACTGTAAGCCAGCCCAATTAAATGGTTTACATTATAAGAGTTGTCATAGGCATGGTGTCTCTAACCCTAACTAAGCTACATATCCTGATCCAGCAGGCACATACTGGCGGGAGAAAGAAACCCTACAAGACTGTTGTTTTAAGCTGCCAGTCTTTTGTCTCAGGTCAGGAGGGTGAGGAAGGTGTTGCCATCTTGGAAGCTTGCCACCTTTATTACCTAGCATATCCCCTTTTCCTAGCCATCTGCCCTTGCTCTCGACAGCTATTTTTGGTCATCGTTTGGAACTAACTTTTGAAGACGTGAGAATAAGGAAACAGGTTGCTGTTACTTTTCTTGTCATAACAAAATACTTGACAGGAAAGACTTAGCCTGTCAGGCTCAGAGTTTCATGGTAGGAAAGGCCTGTTAGTCAGCTCCTGTCTGCAGCTAACCTTACATCCATTCAGACCAAGGACCAGAAAGCTCAGACCAGAACAGGGTTGAACAGTGACAGTCTTGACCGCGTCTCTCTGGTCTTGCATCTGTAAATCCAAAGCAGCACCATCAGCTGGAGACAAACTATTTAAAACACATGAGCCTGTGGGGGACAGTTCAACGCCCCATGTTCTAAAGGACTATCTGAGCCCAACACCAGTCATCTTGAGGAGTTCACCGGTCAGCCCATCTGTGATTATTGGCTGTCGGCATCCTATCACAGAGGGGCAGGGAGGGTCACAGCACCCTCGGCTGAGTATCCGCCCATTCCATATCACCTGCTGTATGCAATCGCAATCCTGCCCTAATTGATTGTGGCCTTGGGGAAAGGAAGACTAGGGGAGGGGACTCTATTAATAGGGCTGTGGGAAAGCCATCATTCCTGCTTGGTAGAGACTATAAAGTTCAGTCTTGCCTTGGGGAGAAATCAGTATCTATCTTCGTCTATGAGCTGAGCTCAGCTCAAACTCATTGCGTTCCTAGGGGGAGCTTCAGTGGCACTGTGCTTTGGTTTGTTGTTGGCACTTTAGAGAGGTGGATGAAGATGGCATTTGCATACCTGCCAGCGAGGAGCTGTAACAGTGCTTGGCCTAGCCAGCAGGGTTAGACAAGACCAAGGATGGGTTTGGGAAGAGCGATGATGTTGCCCCTGATAGGGAGAATGAGACAAACAGCCGAAGTGAAGTTCCTTTTGGGGGTTGGAGGGATTTTGTAGAGGAAATTTGACAAGATAAGAAAGGCCCTTCCACCCCAAATTCTGGAGCTATTCTCTTTATCTCGCCCCCAGGGACCCTTCCCCCATCCATTGAGAAACTGCCATACTCAAGAAGGGAGATAGCAGAGATAGCAAGCTTTTTTTTTTTTTTTTTTTTTTGAGGCCTCTTTTTGGTAAGTCATAGAAACCTCTTTAAAGCTAACTTCCTATGACACTTTTGCCTGGTTTCTGAATTCTGGTTATGGAGTGCCTATCTGGGAATGGGGAGGACCTGATGAGGTCTGTGCACAACGGCTCAGGGCAAAAAGAGACATCCCATGGCCAACTAGTTATTTCTGGTTAGTTGGGAATTCAGCCAGAGCCCCCTGCCTTGGAACTCTGAGGATAGCCTGGTGACACTGGAGGCTGTGCCAAAAAAAAAAAAATCCAAAACCCAAAAGCAAAAACACAAAACCTCAGAGAGGCCCAGTGCCTTGTCACTTGGCTCCTGTCAGCATGGTTCCAACAACTAGGCTGTACAACAAAGCCCCGGGACACTGAAGGTTAGACCTAGAGTTTGGAGGGACTCAGTGTAGGGACATCAGGGCGTACAGGGCTTGGGCAAGGAGACAACTAGAATAGCCTCCTACATGCCAAATTCTCTGGTCAGACTGGCAAAACCTCTGTGTGATGCCAACTGTTACTGTCTTTGTCTCTCTGGTTAGTTTTGCTTTGTGTCTTGTCCTGTGTCTGATCCGTATTTGTGTGTTGTGACTTGGGGTGACTACATAGAATGCTTGGGTCATTGGACAGCTTTGAAGGAAGACCCCAGCCCATGTAGAAGCCTGCAGGTGGCCTGCTGCGCTGATGCAGCTGCAGCATCAACGTGCATGTGAGATTGTAGTTTTAGCTCCGGAGTCACTCCCTGTAACCTCCTCTATGGCAGCTACTGGACGGCTCTTCCCTGAAAGTACAGGACCGGAGGAGGGAAGGAAGGTTTCGCCTGTCTGTTTTGTAATGTATGAATGCACTGTGTCCCTGCACTTTTGTTTCTGACTGCTTTTGAGTGTGTGAACTTGCTACTGTGCTGTTTCTTCTGCAGTCAGCCTCCCAGGCTCAGGATTTATCTCTGAAATTTCTGGCTACTGGACCTAATGTAATAAGGATTCAAATGTCATTTGGGTATAATATTAAGGTTGTTTTATGCTATGCTACTGTATTAAAAAGCTAGCTCTAAAATTGGATTATGGCTCGCCCCTATTAAGACACAAGCATGCTTTTAAAGCCTCTGTATCCAAAGTGAAAAACTGATAGGGAGAAAAACAAAAAGCAGAACGGTTAAAGGGATTATTGGCTTAGGTATTTATTGGATATGGGTAACATTTGTGGTATCTATAACAAAAAGTTAATTTAAAACTCTTAACACGGGGTTAATAGTTAAAAGTCTGTGCATTTATCTTAAAGGAACTTTGTGGCATGAGTCTATTTTGTGATATAAACAACACATGGCTTGCCACCATGTCTAGGCAGCCATGTGACTGGTGCCATCTTTGCTAGGGTGGGAAAGGGTGGGTGTCATGTGACTTCACCACCATCTTTGGGCAGCCATACATCTGGCAGCCATCTTTTCTAGGGTTGGAGAGGATGGACGTTATGTGGCTTTGCTGACATCATGGTTAAGGGCAACGACATGGTATAGGAAACCAAGGAGACAACTGGTCTCCAAAGATAATTTTAAATTGGAATGGAATTTTGTATAACTCCTGTCCTGTCTTGAAAGCAAATTTGATAAAGGATGGAATTAAAAAACAACGCTAATTTAATGAGGTATTAAGACTGCACTCCCATGCATTTATCCACAAGAATGGGTGCCTTGCTGGCAGCCAAACTTTGTACCATAAGAGTTACTCGGGTGGTCCTGATTTTAGGACCATTGAATTGTTTGCACTGCTGGAACTTGGTTTTGCCATCTTCAAATTATGGCTGTGTCCTCTGTCTTCACTCTTAAATTAAAATAAAGGTACTTTATTTTAATATTGCAGGAACACACAGTTAAAAGATTTTAAACTTCTTTAAAAGGAAATTTTGGAGTTTTATAGGAAAATTAAATTTAAAAAAAGAACTTTTTTTAAGAAACAGCTTTTAAAAACATAAATTTATAAGGCTATGGGACATTTTATATTTATAAGATATTTTATTATAATGTCTTTATTAATATGTGATCCCAATAAATAGATAAATAAAAGGCTAAAAATGAGGGCCACGGCCATAAGCAGCAAAATTAAACACTAGAGACTGAGTATTCTATCTTATGATGAAGCAAAACAGTGACCTAAGGGTCCTTACCTAAAGCCTATCCAGGCTAACAAAGACTGATTTAAGAATGTAACTTCCTTGTTTTTGCTAATATTGTTAAGCTATAGCTATTTTGGTAAACCAAGTCATACAAAACATTGTTATATTCTATAATGATATACTATGGACCAGGAAATTAAAGAGGAAGTACAATCAAGCAACTTTCAAAAGGTACAACAAATGACAGAGACAACTGGCTACCTGGGCAATCACCCAAGTCTCATTTGCAACGTTAGGGCAACCAACTTAAGCTAAGGCCTAGAGTAACTGACAGACCATTTTCAGAGGAGGCAGGACAATTTCAAAAGCTGTCCTGTCTTGGCAAGGTTTGGCAATCATTTTTACTTGTATCTTGCTTGTCCAGTCTGGACACTGTGCATTTTGTCAGTAGCAGAGGCAGAGGAAGTTCTTTGTCCAAAGGCCAGTTTTGCCAAGAAGAAAACAAGCTCCAATTTGAGTGTCTTTGGTACCCAACATTCTCTTAGGAATAGTTTGGTGCTGCCAGGAGCAATCATATCTCACATCAACAGAACCCTTAGGTATTTAAATGTTATATTCTACAGTTCTTTGAAGTAGTTAAATATTACATGTCTACGCAGAATACAATCTCTATACATCTAAAGAACCTGACTAGTCTTAAGTATGTCAAACATGGGTGACTATTGACCTGAAAGACCCTCAGAGAGTGTCTTTCAGTCTGGGGAGACCCTTCCCAAGGAACAGCGAGGCCAGCGGATGCAAACAGCAAGAGGTTTATTCAGATACACAGGTACCTGGGGCGTCCAAGTCTCTCGGAGGACTGGCGCGCTGTCAGGCTGGGGTAGTGGGTTTTTATAGGGTAAAGGGAGCAGAAGCGCGGTTACAGAAGCGAGATGCATAGTTACAGGGTTTTCATTGGTCAGTTTGAATATGGCCGAGTTCAAGTCAGGACAAGGTCCCTGGTTCCCGAGAATTCAGATATGGGCTGCCTTGGCTCTTGTCTAGGGCAGACAGTGTGTCTTTCTCGGTATTCACCGTTCCTCCGTCCCAGCCACAGGTGTCTCTATCTCGTTTTGGCAGCTTCTAAACTGCCCTTTGTTAAAACCCTGAATATTCAGTACAAGCCTTGCAAAATGTTGTTACCGGTGCTAAGTTGTTTAACAAGCTGGGCAGGGGGGGCTTTCAGACCTGTACTTCTTAATACCTATATAGCTTAAAACTAAGGCTTCATATTAAAAAATTAAATAATCTTTAAACAACTGTGCAGCAAATGAGGACAATGGCCTCAAAATGTAAACAATATGTATAAGTATCTTGATCAGAGGTAGAAATGTATAGTGCAATATGATAAATATATCCTAAAATTGCATCAATATATAAAATATCTTAAGCTGAGGTAGAAACATGCATGTATACAATATGACAAAAGAACTTTGCATAGGTGCACAAATATTGTAAACAGAAATAGGAGCATATTCAATATAACAAATAAAATTTGAATTTGTAACAATATACAAAAATCTATACCAATGTAAATTGTCTATAAATAATAGCTCACAAGTCAGGCCATGTGGGCACCAAATTGTAGTAGTAACAAAGAGTTCCATAATAGCCTGGAATAGAGTATAGCAAAGATTTATTTATTTGGGGATAAACTCACAGTAAAGGTAGCAATCTGCCGTCCTCTGCGTGTTCTGGGAACTGGAGCTGAATCCAGCAGAAAAGGGGCTACTTTTAGTCTGCACATATAGTACGTGAGATCATGCCCAAAGTGGACTGGTATCTTCAAGGCAATTGGCTAAAGGAGTTCCCACAACATTTTAACTCCAACACAATAAAATTATATACAATAAGAACAATCATCAGGTATTGTCTAAAGAAAAAGGAAGAGTATTAACTTTAACAAAAAGAAATTATATACTCATATTTAAATTAACCCAGATTCCTTTTTTATACTCTGCCACGTGGTGGTACCTTTATTATCATGACACATTCATCTCCTGCTTCCTCTGTGTCTGGCTGGTGATTCTTCACTTTGCCTTTCTTCTTTCCAGAATTCCGAGTTTGACTTTCCTGCCTATCTTTATTCTGTTTAGCTATTGGCCGGTCAGCTTGTTTATTAACCAATCACAGGGACAAATCTTCCCAGTGTACAATAGCATTACTCTGCAACAAAAGACATTATTATTTATAAACGATTTACTTTTTCTATGACGATGCCCTTCTCTTTTCTTTCTTAAGCCTACATTGTTTTTAAACACGCTGTAACCTGTTTAGAGGTTTTCCTCACGTGAATCTTTCTATACAGCATATCTCTATCCTTTTTTGACCACATGAGCCAAACTTTAAACTGCTAAGCAGCTCTGCACCAGGGCTGGCTCCACTCTGCTCTCAGTCTGTGAAAGATAAGCTCAGTCTGTGAGCCTGGCCAAGAGCCACAAGTTTTAGTTGGGGACTGGTTTCAGTTGCCCCAGCTCTGGGATGCTGGTGATGCCCGTGTTTTTATTTAGCTTGCTGTTTCTACTGAGTGTATAGGTTTTCCTTCCTTCCTTCCTTCCTTCCTTCCTTCCTTCCTTCCTTCCTTCCTTCCTTCCTTCCATCCTTTCCTTATTCTCTTATTTTTTCTTTCTCTTCTTTCCCTTCCCTTTCTTTTTTTTTTCAGTTATCTGAGGCCCTATGTGGAAATTCAAGCCCCATGTCGGAATGCCAAATGTAACAAGTATACCAGGCTTTTTCTTGGGGCCACCAAGCTCCCAAATCATGACACAGAAACTTATTAGTTATGAGTGCTTGGCCTTAGTTTAGGCTTGTTTCTTGCTAGCTCTTACAACTTGACCTGTTTCTTTTCATCTACATTTTGTCTTGGGAACTTTTATCTTTCTTTCCTTCTGTATGTCCTACTCCATCTAGCTGGCTGGCATCTGACCCAGGCATTTCCCTCTTTTTCTCCCTGGTGTAGTCCCAGTACCGTGATTGGGAGCTGGCTGGTGACCCAAACAATAGTCTGTTTGTTACTCCAAACAACTGCCATCTTTGGGTCAGCTATGCCCGTGTGCAGTGCTGACATCCTCTAACTGAAGGACGGTCACTTGAGCATCTAGTCCCTCCATATCACCTGCTGTATGCAGTTCTGCCCTATTGCCCATGGCCTAGGGGAGGGGCCAGGGTATATAGGTGGTGGAGACTGGAGAGGAGCTCTATTTATGGGTTATGAGGAAGCCATTATCTCTGCTGGATAAAGACTTTCCAGTACAGCCTTCTGAGGAGCGAAGAAAGGAGCCTAAGCTAAGGCTGAGCATTCATAACTAATAAGTCTCTGTGTCATGATTTGGGAGCTTGTTGGTGGACCTGAAGAAAAAGCCTGGTGTACTTGTTACATTTGGCATTCTGATGCGGGGCTTAAATTCCCACATACGGCCTGAGATAGCTAAAAAAAAGAGAAAGAAAAAAAAAAGAAAAGAAAGAGAGAAAGAAAAAGAAAGAAAGACAGAAAGACAGAAAGAAAGAAAGAACGAAAGAAAGAAAGAAAGAAAGAAAGAAAGAAAGCCAGTATGCTAAGTAGAAACAACAAGCTAAGTAAAAACACTGGTAAACAAAACAAATACTTTGATTTGTTGTCAGGATCTTAGGGAGGCAGAAAAGGAATTTTAGCAACAACCTATCAATGATGTTGCAAGTTTCCAACACTTGGGCAGAACACAACTCCCACCCTCAACTCAAGAAACATGGGATCTAGGAAGGTGCATATCATGTCATCAACTAGCAACACTCTCCTTTCTCTGTAGAAACATCCCACCACCGACCAGTTGTGAGGAGATCTGTGGTTACAGTTCTTGCCTCATCAGTCAGCCACACAATAAACCATTTTTTCTTTTTACAAAAATCTAAGTCTCATGGCTCCAGCTGTTATGTGTGTTAGACACTAAGTCCTCATTCAGTGACAGTTTCTGCCAACCCAAGTAGACTTTGAGTTCTCGGACTGCCTGTGCTCTGGTCCTTAGGAAGGACTGCCTATGCTGCTCTGAGACCGGAAGTCTGCCTTCCTGCCTCAGTGCCATGGGACACCTGCGCCAACTTCCTTTTTGAGAAAAAGTAAAAGAAATAAGCCAGTCCTGAAAACCAAGTGTCTGGTCTTTTGGCCAGTAAGCCTGCAAGGACAGCTGTGGCTCCCTGTTTTGAGGATAGAGGCAAGCCCCCGTGTGACTTTTTTGGCTGGATGGGGAAAGGGTAGAACCATGTGTGAAATTAACTACAGATGATTCCAGTCTCTGCATCTGATTTAGCAGCAGAATGATAAGTGTCGTTTAACACATTATTTTGTCTGCTAGTTTATTAGTCTGTGCTTGAGGTCATTGGCTTTGTCTTTAGCTTAAACCCAGAAATTACTGGCTGCCTGTTGTGCTGTCATCAGATGTCCCTTGCTTGTTAAAGCCATATGCTGATAGCCCCGGCTCTCAGGTCTCTGCCATCAAGTAGTCATACACTCCCAGTCACGACGAGGGGGCTTGGCCTGGTCAGATGCCGTGTTCGTAAGTCACTGAACCTTGGGCTAATTAGAATCTCATTAAAGTGATAAAAACACACCTACTAGTACTGTGACAGATTTGCCCATGGTCAAGTGAGGAAGGAGGTAGGACCCTGACCCCTGAGAATTCTCTTATCATGAGAGAACCTATAATAGGAGCATGTACACCCCCCTCCAGCCCTGCCCTGTGAGGAACCAAACGTGAAACTGTTCAGAGAGAAGTGTCTTTGGCCCTGGGCACACCTATCTAGGATAAGTAGATTTCTTACCTGTTTCTCGAACTGTTTGGTTATTTGTGAATGAAACAGCAGAACAAAGCTTGGCAGATTTGGGGAGCAACTTGAGAGAAGCTAAGAGATTCAGTCAATGTTGTAATTTCCTACTGAAGGGCCCTCAGACTTAAGAAAAGAGATAAATGCTCCTGCTAGCCCATCCTGGGTACCTGTGGGCCACTAGGATCTTCAGACAGGAAACAGCTTTACAGGAAGCCTCCTTCTGGGTTAGAAGAAACCCTAACAGCCCACTGGGAGGTGCAATAAGGGTGTGATCAACCTCATCTTGAACACCCTGCCCGCACTGTTGGGGGTGTTCTGGGACACAGAAAGAGTGACTCTGTGGGCATTCCCTGGACCTCCTACTCTGGTCACACAAGTGGGTCCTGCAGGTGACACTGAACAGAACTCACTCAGAAATCCTCAGGACAAACTGTGCCTGGATCTCCCAGGGACAGTTTAGGCATATGTCCCATCGGTCCTTATCTACTTTTAAAATAGAAAACATAGCTATGTTTTGGTAATAGGGTGTGGTCTTTTGAGTCAACTTATTTTAGGCTCTCCATATCTAGTTAAATGTTTTGTTTGATTGACATGACACATTTAAAAGTGTCTTATACCGGGCTGGAGAGATGGCTCAGTGGTTAAGAGCATTGCCTGCTCTTCCAAAGCTCCTGAGTTCAATTCCCAGCAACCACATGGTGGCTCACAACCATCTGTAGTGAGGTCTGGTGGCCTCTTCTGGCTTTCAGGCCAGATAGACAGACTATTGTATACATAGTAAATAAATAAATAATTTTTTTTTTTTAAAAAAGTGTCTTATACCAATTGCAAGTAAGTTTCAAAAAGGTTGAGATACCATTTGCCCCAGTTAGGGGACTATCAAGCAGTCTGACTGTGGTGTTTTGAATGAAATTGGCCTCCATAGGCTCACAGGGAGTGGCTCTACTAGGAGGTGTGACCTGATTGGAGTAGGTGTGGCCCTGTGGGAGAAGTGTGTCACTGGGGGTGGGCTTTGAGTTTCAGTTGCTCAGGTTGGGCTCAGGGGCTCACTGACTCTTCCTGTTGCCTCTTGATCCCGATGGAGAACTCTTGGTTCCTCCAGCACCATGTCTGCCTGTGTGCTGCCCTGCTTCCCGCCATGATGACAATGAACTAAACCTCTTAGCTGTAAGCCAGCCCCAATTAAATGCTTTCATTTTTAAGAGTTGCCATAGTCATGGTGTCTCATCACAGCAATAGAACCCCTAACTTAAGGCACCAACAAAAGGACCAATTGTAAGTTAGAGTTAACATGTAAAAACTTTTAGGCTCCTGACTAATTTCCTTTTCCTGCCTTTAACAATAAATAAAATTTGAGACAGGGTCTCATGTTGTCATAGCCACACTTTGGGGTGTCATCTCTCAGGGTCCAGCCTCAATTGGGTTTGCATGTTCCAGGGTAGGGGCATGTGGATTAGAAAAAATTAGATAGGAGGAACAGAGATAGGAAAGAAAAACAGACACATAGGCTATAACCAGGAGGGCTCTCCATCCACTGTATGCTGAATACTGAATACCCCTATGTTTATTTTCCATATGCTTATACACCCAATCCAAAAAGGGGGGAAGAAGGCACAAATAAAAACCAGAGCAATTACCTGCTTCAATATTAGAGACACCACGCCACAATTTCCTGAGTTAAGCATTCTGATGTTTTAGGCAGGAGCAGCAACTACACCTTAGACCAAGTATCCTGACAAAGTAGGCAGTCACTTCCTATGCCAAACTTCCTGTTTTAAAAATGAAGGAACAGGAATAGGCTTGAATTCTCTGACCTTTGGTCAAAGTGGAGCTGATCTACCTCTATAGGACATCTTAATGTCCAAAATACCAAATAACCACACCCTAGGTCTGGATATCTTGTTTGTAGCTGCTTTTTAAGTTAGATTTCTTGTCAATAACTTTGAAAGAGCAAGAGTAGCCTTAAGCTCTCTGACCTTCATCAAGGTGGAGTGGACCCACTGCTGTGGGCCCCCACATCCTGTATCCCGGGCTTGTCTTGAACTCAATGAACTCCGTTTCCAGGATACACATGGTGGGAAGAAAGAACCAAGTCCTACAGATTGTCCTCTACTTCCTCATGTGTGACACTAGTGCCCCATACCTCACACAAAGTCATTAAATATAATAAAACTAAAATTAATAATCAGATATTATTGATGGTGGAAATAACCAAAATCCCAATAATGAATAATTAACACATAAGCACAGTGGAAAGCAATCTAGCACTAAATAGGAATGAGGTACTGAGACATGCTACAGTGTGGATATACATTGAAAACATGCAGCGTAAGAGGGCTAGGCACAAATATTGTACATTGGATGCTACATTCTTGTGGTGTCAGGATAGGCAAGTCTATGGAAGAAGAGCAAGCCCGAGGCAGCAAGCTCCATGGGAGCAGGAGCAGACCTGAGCCAGAGACTTCCACTAGAGACACTGACCTCCACAGGAGCAGGGAGGGTGGGCAGGCCCGAGTCAGAGACCTCTGTGGGACTGGGTGTGAGTCAGGGACCTCCAAGGAAGCAGGCCAGAGCAAGCCCAAGGTAGCAAACCACAGGAGCAGGTTTGGGCCAGTGACCTCTGCTAGAGCAGGCCCAAGGCAGTGACCTCAGTGGGAACAACCAAAAGAACAAATAATCCAATTTAAAAAATGGGGTACAGACCTGAACAGAGAACTCTCAACAGAGGAATCTAAAATGGCTGGAAGACATTTAAGGAAATGTTCAACATCCTTAGTCATCAGAGAAATGCAAATCAAAACAACTCTGAGATTCCATCTTACACCTGTAAGAATGACCAAGATCAAAAATACTGATGACAACTTATGCTGGAGAGTTTGTGGGGAAAAGAAACACTCCTCCATTGCTGGTGGAAATGCAAGATGGTACAGCCCCTTTGGATGTCAGTGTGGCGATTTCTCAGAAAATGAGGAAACAATCTTCCTCAAGACCCAGCAATACCATTTTTAGGTATATACCCAAAGGATGCTCAATCGTGCTACAAGGACACGTGCTCAACTATGTTCATAGCAGCATTGTTTGTCATAGCCAGAACCTGGAAACAGCCTAAATGGCCCTCGACCAAAGAATGAGTAAGGAAAATGTGGTACATTTACACAATAGAGTATACATAGCAGAAAAAGATGAGGACATTTTGAAATTTGCAGGCAAATGAATGGATTTAGAAAACATCATATTGAATGTGGTAACCCATACCTAGAAAGACAAATATCATATGTACTCACTCATAAGTGGCTTTTAGACACAAAGCAAAGAAAACCAGTCTTTGTTTTATGTGGTACAAACCACAATCCCAGAGCACCTAGACAACACGGAGGACCCTAAGAGACACATACATGGATCTAATCTCCACAGACAGGAGAAAAAGACAAGATCTCCTGAGTAAATTGGCAGCATGGGGTCTATAGGAGAGGGTAGAAGAGGAGGGGAAAGGAGGGAGAGGAGAACTGTATATAGCTCATAGAATCTTAACTGGAGCAGAGTTTCCTAACAATCTATAGATTAGTAGGAGAAAAACAAGACCCAGAAGTTTATTAACGTGTGGATATGTATTTCATGTGTGCACGGGAGACACCCACAGGACGAGCAGTCCCGACAAACGGCTTTGAACATCATCTGGTACACATCTTCACCAAACAACAGTACGGGCTCTAGATCAGCTACAAAGACAAAGTAAAGATTTTGAGCTTTCAGGGCAAATAGCTTGAGAGAGAGCAAACAAAAAGACAGAGGCAGGCTGGCTAGCAGAGCGGATGGTGGGGGTTCCTCTGATGCTGTCTCCAGGCCAGCAGGAACCAAAGTTGTCTTTTTCCTCCGCTGGAGAGAGGGGTGGGTTTTCATGGGTCTGTGTTCTTTTAGGTCGGCAGAGGGAAGGCAGCGAGTGCTCCCATCCACAGCTCCGTAACTGTCTTCAACTAAACAAGCCTTCATATACTCAGGAGTGTGGCTCCCTTCCCACACTTGAGAAAGCAGGAAGCAAGGGCCAGAGACGCCCTGCCCTCGGTCCTCAGCCTGCCTTTCTCCATAGCCTCTACCACACACCCCGGCGTTTACTTTCTGCTTTATTTCCCACAGAAATAGTCAACTCCAGGACAGGGAGAGATGTAGCTATTTTGTTCTCTGTTAGTTCCTAATGGCCAACAGTGCCTGACACATGTCAGATGGCCTGTGAACGAAACTATTACTGAGCAATGGCTCTCTCTCTCTCTCTCCCCCCCCTTTCTCTCAGCAGGGTCTCATGTACCCCTGCCTGGCCTAGAATTCACTCTGTAGACCAGGCTTGCCCCAAACTCCTGGAGATCTGTCTGCCTCTGCCTCCTGAGTGCTGGGCCTGTAAGTTTTTAGTGGAGGGTAGGGGGATGAGTCTGTACGAATGGCTCGTGTGTGCACGAGACAGCTTTATTTTTTTTTAATTTATTTACTTATTAAAGATTTCTGCCTCCTTTCCGCCACCGCCTCCCATTTCCCTCCCCCTCCCCCGATCAAGTCCCCCTCTCTCGTCAGCCGGAAGAGCAATCAGGGTTCCCTGACCTGTGGGAAGTCCAAGGACCACCCACCTCCATCCAGGTCTAGTAAGGTGAGCATCCAAATTTCCTAGGCTCCCACAAAGCCAGTACGTGCAGTAGGATCAAAAACCCATTGCCATTGTTCTTGAGTTCTCAGTAG
>NW_004949107.1:8703692-8711770 GCF_000317375.1 Microtus ochrogaster | reverse complement strand
CATTGAATAAATGGGACCTCCTGAGACTGAGAAGCTTCTGTACAGCAAAGGACACTGTCACTAAGACAAAAAGGCAACAAAACAGCTTTAAAATGTAACAGGAAAATTAGGTCACATAGGTTGCCCGTGACAAGGTGACCCTGGTGACCAGGAATCTGCACAGGGAAGGGAGGGAGGGAGGAAGGGAGAGAGGGAGGGAGATTACTGATTCACTATATTCTATTTATAGTTTATTGACTTTCCAAACAATTCTTCAATCTAAAAATAAAAAGGAAGTTCTTGTATCATTTCCTTTTTCTTTTTTGCAGCTGTAGATACTCTATTACAAATCACCCATCCACCCTTTTTAAACAGACAATTATTCCTAAATGTTTGCTGTTAGAAATAGCCTGGACACCGACTTTGTATGTAGATACCTGATTTGGTCTTTTTAGGCTCCTTCACTTTGTATAAATCTTTGCAATATGAAATGTAGCCAAAACCCCAAACTAAACAGGAGATTCCTACTGTGACATAGAGCTGTGTTTGATAGCTGTGAATGGGGCTGTCTCAGGAAGCAGGGGATGCTGGGAAACGCAGAATTTAATCACCTTCATGTAACATTTTTATATTCTCATTGGCAAGCTCACCCAATCCTTGGCCTGCAGACTCTGATTTTTCCAGGACAAAGGCTCTTACAAAGAGGAGATTGAAACAGGGCTACATGTTTCTTTAAGATATGAGCACAGCCTTAAGTCACTGGGAAACTGTCAGAACCGGAAATGAAGAAACCCTGTTCTGTCAGGAGACTGTATGACCTGGATGAAATTAGCCTCGTGGGTTGATGTCTGTTCCTCTCTAACAGCGGCACAAACACCATAGAGTGAAGAGGCGGCTGCCAGGCTGCATTCCCACGGGCAATCAGGCTGTGGTTCTTCCTGCAGGTGAACAGGACTGTTTGCAAGAGAAAAAGCAAACAGAAAGCCTTGGCTGCTTTTCTAGCAGCGGTTCCAACAGTCCCCACCTTCTCGGGTTAATGAGCTAGCAAAAGCCTCCAGGCTCCCGCGTGCAGCAGCCAACACCTGGCTCCAGGCGTGACTCTGGGCGCTGGCGTGACTCTGGGGCTTTTCCTAGCGCCCAAGGGCCAGGGTGTACTAGGAGACACTCACACCCGCCCCGCCCTCCGGCCCCTGCTTTAGAGTCTGACAGGCTTTCCTGAGTGCCTCCACCCTGTTCTGTGGCCCTTGAGAACAGATTCCTTCCCGCGGTCAGCCTGGAGGATGGCTTCCCCTTCCTCTCTCAGCGCTGGCTGAGGAGTGCTTTCATTCGGAGCTGCAGTCAGAGTTCGCTTCAGAAAGCTGGTGGCAGTGCAGTATTGCATCCCACTTGCTCTGGTGATTAACAGGAGTATGCTCTTACCGTCAGTTCCCACCAGTAATTACGACTTCATCCCAAAACTATCTGTGAGGCTCTCAGCTCACAGATTTTACAGGGGACCTGCTCAGTAGAAGCGTGCACACTTTCAGCCCTTCCGGATATAGATTTGTAAGCAGGGGGCTGGAGACACGGCTAATGGTTAAAGAACACTGGCTGCTCTACAGAGGATCTGAGTTCAATTTTCAGCACCCAAGTGTTGGCTCACAGCCGCCTGTAACTCCAGCTCCAGGGGATCTGACACCCTCTTCTGGTCGCCGTGGGCACGAGATACACACGTGGTGCATAGACATACATTTACTTCTATTTTACGTGTAGAAGTGTTTTGCTTGCATGTATATCTGTGCACCATGTGTGTACCTAGTGACTACAGAGATCAGAGGAGGACATTGGATCCCCAGAATTGGAGTTAGAGATGGTTGTGAGCTGCCATTGTTAAGATACTGCACGAACTGGGATCCTGGTGGGTTGGGTGATGACAACGGTGGGTGACAAACTATGTCATGCAGAGAGAGCTTGAGTGTGGAGTTTATTGATAGAGGGGGTAGTGGGGGAGGGAAGAGAGAGACACAGATGGAGAGGGGGAAAGAGAGAGGGGGGGAGGGGAGGAGAGAGGGAGAAAGAGGAGGAAAACCTGCTAGTCTAGGTGGGAAGAGAGAAATTGGAAGTGGATGGAACTTGTCTCTTAAAGGGACCTTTGCACCTGTGTACAAATTCGGACCTGCTTGCCATACACAGAGGGGTGACTGGGCCAGGTTCCCAAGGGCTGCCAGGACACTAACAGCCATGATGGTTCTGGAAATCAAATCCAGGTCCTCTGTAAGGGCAGCCAAGTGTTCTTTGTTTTTTTTGTTTTTTGAGACAGGGTTTCTCTGTTTAGCCCTAAATGTTCTGGAACTCATCTGTAAACCAGGCTGGCCTTAGACTCAGAGATCTGCCTGCCTCTGCCTCCTGGGTGCTGGGATTCAAAGTGTATGCTTAGTCTAACAGCAAGTGTTCTTAACTGCTAAACCATCTCTTCAGCCCCCAGATTAAAAAAAAATCTTAAAAAAAAAAGAACATAAGAGTTTGAGTACTTGGCTTCCAAATACTGTCTTCCTGGGGAGTATTTTTGTTATCTGATCTCCAGTGTCATATCTAAATTGATTCCAATTCAATGTATACCTATCACTAATGATCCAAGAGTTTTCATAATGAAGTTGTTTTAATCAAAATTATTGACACTACACAACAAAATATACAATTTAATTCACAAACAACTTCAAAACTAGTTACTTGAATAAGCTGAATGACTTTTAAATCTTAGTGGTCTTAAAACTCACATAGCTAAATTTCTTTTATGTTTAGTCATGTGTATGCATTGTGTCTGTGTGGGTATGTGCCCATGCCTGCGGAGGCCGGAGAGTATTGGTTTCTGGGGTTGGAGTTACAGGTGGAGGGCTGGGAACTGAACTCAAATCTTCTACAAGAGCACTGTGCCCTCAACTGTTTCAGACTTTTAAAATGTTACTCTTTGGCAATTTTACTCATGTATACAATGTATCTTCATTATATCCACTCTGGGGTGTCCCCTCTGCTCCCGGTCAGACCCTTTAAAGTTTCCACTTCCTTCTTTATGTTCTCTTCTTACTGTGTGTGGTCCACTGAGTCTAAGCAATGCTGCCAGCCTGCCGGAGCTTGGTCAATCTACCAGCCCTCCCACCCGGAAAGAAAATAACTCCCTGCCCCAGCAGCCAGCAGTTGCTAAAAGCTTCACAGCTAGGGGTGGAGCATCATGAGCCCCCTCCCCCATCAGTGCTGGAATGCTGGTTGGCTGGCAGGTCTTGTGCAGGTCACCATAGCTGGAGTGAGGTCCTGAGAGCAGGGAGGCCTCTGAGCCCAGAAGATAGCCCCGTTCACGGTGCTCCTCCCAGCCTTCACTCATGCGTTCTTTCCAACTGCTCCACTGTGGTGTTTGCCAAGTCTTGGAGGCTTGGTTCTGAGTCCCCACTTAGAGTTGAGCACTCGGTCACTTGTCCTTATCGCTTTAACCGGTTATGAGTCTCTACATTATTGTTGTCAATAAACCGATGTCTGTGTGTGTGCGCGCACGTGTATGTGTGTGTATGTGTAGATGTGTGAGTGTGTGTGCATGTGTGTGTATGTATGTGAGTTTGTGTATGTGTGCTCACGTGCATATGTATGTGTGTGATGTGTGAGTGTATGTATGTGAGTTTGTGTATGTGTGCTCACGCGCATATGTATGTGTGTGTGATGTGTGAGTGAATGTATGAGTGTGTATGTGTAGATGTGTGAGTGTGTGTGTATGTGAGTGTGTGCGTGTATGAGTGATGTGTGTGCATGTGTGTGTGTATGTGTGTGTATGTGTGCTCACGCACATATGTATGTGTGTGTGATGTGTGAGTGTATGTATGAGTGTGTATGTGTAGATGTGTCAGTGTGTGCATGTATGAGTGATGTGTGTGCATGTGTGTGTATGTGAGTGTGTGTATGTGTGCTCACGCACATATGTATGTGTGTGTGATGTGTGAGTGTATGTATGAGTGTGTATGTGTAGATGTGTGAGTGTGTGTGTATGTGAGTGTGTGCGTGTATGAGTGATGTGTGTGCACGTGTATGTATGTGAGTGTGTGTATGTGTGTGCTCACGCACATATGTATGTATGTGTGTGTGATGTGTGAGTGTATGTATGAGTGTGTTTGTGTAGATATGCGAGTGCGTGCGTGTATGAGTGATGTGTGTGCACGTGTGTGTATGTATGTGAGTGTGTGTATATGTGTGTGTCTGTATTGTATTTGGATACAGTCTCACAGCTGACCTGCAACCAGAGGCCAGACCAGGCTGGCCATAAACTCAGAGATCCGCCTATTTCTGCCTCCCAAGTGCTGGGATTAAATGCAAATGCCACATTCCAGATGTAGCCTAATTTTTGTTGTTTTGTGTCCCATTCCCCACCCCCGCCCCACCCAAAGTGGCCAACAGTTGATTTAGGCTCCCAGAATCCTTGGAGTTGATGGGAGCAGCGCTCTGACTCAGACTTCTTTCTCATCTTGGCTTCCTACCATGTCTGCATACTAAGTTTTGTTTGCCTTGCACAGGAACGGAACCCCTCAGAGCCCAGGCCTGCATCCCTGGGCCCAGTGCTCTGTGTTTACCAGGTGAGCGGAGAGACTCCAGCCTTGGCTCCTGTATTCAGCACCTGGTTCAGGCCAGCACTCACCCCTGGAGAGCTTGTTGAGTGGCATAGACTCTGCATGCCCCAGGGGTAAACTAAGAAGTGCTACAAAGGAAAATGGCATATAAATTAGCAAGCAAATCGGTATTACAGCCTGAGCTTGCGACTGTCACAGGTACTGCAGCTGACCGCCAGGTCCTACACCTTTCACAAGCCTGTGTCCCTGTGCAGGTGAGGGCATACTAAGGGCTTATAGACTGTTTCTCTTGGGGGAGGGGTGATTATTGGGTAAAAGGAATTTCTCAAAGAGAAGGGCTTGTAAAGAATCCTCTTTGTGGGGTGTGGTGGTGCACCTGGAATCCCAGCTCTCAGAGACAAGGTCAGCCATGGCTTTATGAGCTCATCTCAAAACAACAAACTAAAACAAATTCCCGTATGAATTTGCATGAGCCCGAGTAACAGGTGTCTTGTAAAGGAGCTCCCTCCAGGTGTGCCTGTCTTCTTGCCTTCTGCTGGAATGTAGGTGTGTAGGTGTGAGCAGGGATTCAAGATGGGGATGGAGGCAGGGCAATATCCTGTTTATAGTCTGCTCTCAAAGGAGAGAAGCAGGGCTTAGCACAGGCTGTAGAAATAGCACAAGCTTTCCTTTAGCTTCACCAGATGGTAGACTTTGGGGGTACTGGGCCTTTTTGCCTACTCCGTGAGCCAGGCTCAGGCCCACACAGGGTGGAAGCCTTCCTTGATGAAGGTGGGTCTTGTATCTTATCTGTTGCTTTCATTGGTTAATTAATAAAGAAACTGCTTGGCCCTCTGATAGGGTAGAATTTAGATAGGTGGAGTAAACAGAACAGAATGCTGGGAGAAAGAAGCCGAGTCAGGAGTCGCCATGATTCTCCCACTCCAAACAGATGCATGTTAAGATCTTTCCTGGTAAGCCAGCTCGTGGTACTACACAGAATATTAGAAATGGGTTAGATTAATATGTAAGAGCTAGCCAATAAGAGGTTAAAACTAATGGGCCAAGCAGTGTTTAAAAGAATACAGTTTCTGTGTAATTATTTCGGGCCATAAGCCAGCTGGCAGCCAGGAGCCAGCGGCAGGAATGCTGCCTGCAGCTCCTGCTCCTTCTACACTTCCTGATATTGACAGTGGGTCCAGCTTCCTTGAAGATGCTCCAAGCTGGTTGATCATCCAACCATCCAGCAGGAACTACACTCCATCCTCTCAGGAGCTTTCTTCTTCCCTTGCTCTCTGCTCCTCCTGCCCACCTCCATTTCTCTCTCTTTCCTCTGACCTCTGCTATGGGCCACCCATCTCAGATCTTTCAGAGGAAGTCCCACCTCTGGATCAGTTCAAACTCCCTTCTTACCAAATCAACTAAAGAGAATTGTTTTTCGCTCACTAAGTATAATATCAAGTGTTTTTGGCTCCCAAGGGATCTTGAAAGAGGTACGTCATACCTTTCAAGGCTAGCCAATGGAACCCAACCCAAAGAACCCAAGATTTTCCCATTGGTTGGTGCCAAGTTGGCAGCACAGGGAATGACTATAGAAGACCAAGCCTGGAGTAATGAACCCTGACCTGCCTCAGTCACTCATAGGCCTCAAAGTAGTGACCACATGCAGACCCTCAGATGGCCAACTCTGCACTTCATACCTTCAAGCCAAGCACCTGGATCCAAAAGTCTCTATTGGGTTTGTGGACAGTAAGTCTTCTTGATGTTTTCCCATTGCTCAAGAGACACTTGCTCTCTGGGCGATGTCACCGAAGATTGTCCTATGGTCTGTGAAAGCGACTCCCACCATATGAAGCATCCACGTCCCACTGGCAATCGCTGGCAGGTTTGCTTGAGGCAGATGGCCTAGTAGTTGAGTCTCATAATATGTCTAACAAGAGTTAATCTGCCAGACTTGCGAAAGAAACTGCAGAGTGTTGCCCAAGTTCAAGGTTAGCTAAGCTCCCTGACAGGGTTGGTTTAAGAGTTGTAGACCTACTCACTGCAGGTCAAGAGGGAACTTGCTTGTACCTCCAGGAAGAATGGCCCTTTTATGTTAATAAACCGAAAAGATAGAACAAAGTATCAGCAATATCTTGTAAGGAGAAGATGCCAATGAAAATCTAGGTGACAATCCTAACCCCAGGCTGGCATAGAGGAGTGCTCCCAGCCCCTCTTCTCTTCCAGCACCCCTCCTTTCTCTGATTATCTTGTTTACCCTTGGCCCTATCCTTCTCAAGAAACAGTTTATAGCTTCCACAATCCAACGGGCTAAATTACAGATGCCCCCTTCCCCCAACAGCCAGTGCCACCAGAAACAACAAAGGACACTCCTGTGACCATGGCTGGGGGAGACTCATTTGTGGGTATGCTTTGCTGGGGACCCAGGAGCTATAACAGCATTAGGGACAGACTATGAGGGACAGTCTCTGCCCTGCCCAGCTCTGCATCCATCCTCATGTCAACAGTTACAGCTTCCCTAATGAATTGGGGGAAGTTTCTGGGAGAAGTTGAGACAGGCAAGCTTAGGAGATGGTTTAGTTGGGTCCCTCGTTAGTCTGGGGTTTTGCACACACTCTGTCTTGTCACAGTGCGCTTGTTAGGTCAGTTCCTTCCCCTGCATGTGCCATGCACACATACCCCTGTGTACCTTTCTGTACCTAGCCACCTCTGAACTCCCTCAACTGCTCGGCTACATGGACTCCTATCTTGTAAATTACTATGGTTTCTCTGTTCCAAGGAGCAATCAAATCGAGACGGTTTCTATTCATTGTATTCCCAACATAGCCAGGTCTGAAGACTAGATGAGCTGATTCTGCCTGAACTGGTTTAGATGTATGCACAGTAAGCAAACAAGAATAGATTAGTGTCTTTTAGTAACCAGTCTCCTTCCTTTAGATCCCATGAAAAGAGACCCGCTTGGTTTCTGGAAGGTTCTTCAAGCTTGGGAGGCTCCTGCCTCAGCCTCGGAAGTGCTGGGGTTTAAGGACTGGGTGCTGCTGTGCCTGGCTTCAAAGCTAGTTGTATAATAGTAATTTACAGCCTTGGATTTACCTTAAAGAACTTTTTGAAAAGTCCCCGTGCCTGGCACTCTTGAGGTTCTTGTTAGTGGGCCTGGGACAGAGATGGGGGCAGCCAGGGTTCTTAGGGCTGTTTTGTAGAAATGGCTCGTGTTGCTGTTTTGTTTGTTTCGGGGTATTGGGCATTAAAGCCAGGGCCTCACCCATTCTGGTTAGGGCTTTACATGGAGTCCAATACAGGTCATCTAGAGTTCAGGCGTGCTTACCATTGAGCCTCCTGTGTATGTGGACCCACCTTCAAGGCAAGCTGACTGCAGACAGGTGTGCATACCTGAGCTACCACTCTGGAACCAGGAGGAGACACGGCAGCTGTTTTCTGTGAGGACAGAAGGGCCTGCCAGGGCTGTCGTGCTGGCTGAGAAGGAAGTGGTCATGGTTTTTCTGCTTGGTTTTTTTTTTTTTTTTTTTTTTTTTT
>NW_004949107.1:8702406-8703592 GCF_000317375.1 Microtus ochrogaster | reverse complement strand
ACGGCAGCTGTTTTCTGTGAGGACAGAAGGGCCTACAAGGGCTGTCGTGCTTGCTGAAAATGCTGTGGTCTTGCTTTTTTTTTTTTGTTTTTTTTTTTTTTTTTTTTTTTTTTTTTTTGTGACTGGGTTAGGTTCTAGATGGGCCTGGAACTCGCTGTGGAATACAGGCTGTCTTTGAACTTCCAACTATCCTCCTGATTGTAACTCCCAATCCCAGTCAATGCCAGGATTACAGGCGTGTACTACAACACGCCTCCCTGTGTTTTCTTCATCTGTCTTCCTCTGACCCTGTGAATCTAGTTTTTTTTTTTAAAATTATTCTTGTTAGATCAGGATTGACTGAGGTGATGCGTAAAGAAAGAGAAGACCGACCTTGGAGCAGTTTCTCTTTTATCAGAACACCGAAGGGCAGTGGGCTCTCCCAGCAGTGGGCACTCTACAGAGAGGTTTATAGGGCAGCAAGGGACATTTTGGGGGTAGAAAGTTTCATCTGTAGATTTATTTCCTGCAGTGTCAGGTCAGTAACTGCTCGCTGCTGTTCATCAGTGTGATAGTTATTCTTGGTTGTCAACTTGACTATATCTGGAATTAACTGAAACCCATCTGTAAGAAATTTCTGCTTAATTAGAAGTGGGAAGATCTGCTTCAAATTCTTTGAGGCAAGAAGACACACCTTTGATCCAGATCTTTTGAGCTGGGAAAACCCACCTCTAATCTACCCATATCTCCTGCTGCCAGTCTATATAAGGATGCGGAAGAAGGAAGCATTTGCTCGCTGCCTGCTTGGCCTTGCCTCATTGGCAAGCTGGACACTGTAGCCTACTCCTTCAGGATTCCAGCATATACGGAAGACCAGCTGAGACATCCTGCCCCATGAACTGAATAACTACTGGATTCTTGAACTTTCTGTTCATAGGCAGCCATTATTTGACTTACAGCCTGGACTACAACCTATAAATTATTCTAATAAATTCCATTTCTATGCATAGAGAGATTCATTCTTCAAGTTCTGCCACACTAGAGAGCTGTGACTAACACAGTCAGAATGTTGGCTTCCTTGTCAAGAGTTTATAGACTCTTCAAGGGTTTTTGCTTTAGGTCATTAACCCTTCATTCTAAACCCAGAGAGTTCTTTAGCTACATTTTGCGCTCTCTCTCTCTCTCTCTCTCTCTCTCTCTCTCTCTC
>NW_004949107.1:8700198-8702306 GCF_000317375.1 Microtus ochrogaster | reverse complement strand
TCTCTGTATGTGTGTGTCATAGGGAGCAGTGAGGAAGCTCAGGAGATGTCCTCACAGCTTGAGGGGCACAGGCAAACAAGGGTAAGCTTTTAGAGTATGAACATAGTTTCTACTTGGTCTTGAGTGGTTGCCCAGATTATGGAGTTTAGGCAGTTGTGTAAAGAGCAAACAAGATGATTAAGAACAAAGGCCCAGTGCAAAAGCCCAGAAGGATGAGGATGACGGACTCAGAAGGGTGTCAGTCAGAGGAAGGGGTGTGACTTGGGAGGGGGGAGAATGAGAAGTATAGCCAACTTTCAGGAATCCCAGAGTTTTATTTTGAGTATGTCAATAATTTGGATTTTTAAAATCTTGACTCGCTTTTCTTCTACCATCCCTGATACACTGATATACGAACGACAGCTTTCTCTTTCATCTCTTCAGCTGCTGTGAGGATACCTGTGGCCTTTGGCCTTGGAGGCCTGCCATAGTTAAAGGTCAATACTCTTTTGCTGGGCCTCAATTGCTTTCACTGTGGCCTTCCAGGACTCGTGGACCATGATGCTGAGATTTAAGATTGATTTCTCAAGCATGGGACCGCCGGCATGATTTTCTACAATGGGATAGTCATACCCAGCCCTCCCTGGTCTGGGTCTCTCCCCAGTCTGACCCCTTTATCTATGAGCTTGCTTTAGGAATGAGTCTATGTTGGGATGCTTCAAGATTAACATGTCTGAGGCCCTTTTTCATAGAACAACTGAAGATAGCAGCTACCCTATATTGGTCAACCCTGCACCCACACTTTGGTATATTTTGTGGGTCTATGGCTGGGTTCTGAGCATCCACATCTTAATTCCAGGCTACACCCCTAAAAGAGGATCACACATAATGGGGAGAAGTTGGGGCCAGAGGTGTAACAAGTGTGAGGTGGATGTTGACAAAGGAGGTTGTGGGGCATGAGTTGTGGCTGACTGGTTTTGGTATTGTTTAGAACAGTATTGGTGGCCATGTTTAGGAAATGACCTCAGGCTAAATAAATGTGATTCAAGTGGGAGCTTTTAGTGGTAGAACAGTTTCATTGATATATTGTTTGGAGGGAAAGGGGGCAGCATCTAAAAAGGGTTCCCCTTGGGTGAGGATACCCTCTGAATTAATGGTGTGGGAGGTCCTTCTGTCTATGTGTTGCTTTTATTGGTTAATGAATAAAGAAACTGCTTTGGCCTATAGCAAAGCAGAATTTAGCTAGGCGGGGAAAACTAAACTGAATGCTGGGAGAAAGAAGGTGGAGTCAGGGAGAAGCCACGTAGCCCCACTGGAGACAGACACCAGAACTTTACCCAGTAAGCCATAGCCTTACAGAAGAATGGAGATGGGTTAATTTTAGATATGAGTTAGCCAGAAATATGCTTAAGCTATTGGCCAAAGAGTATTGCAAATAATATGGTTTCTGTGTGATTATTTTGGAGCTGAACAGTCAGGAATGAACAAGCAGACTCCTACAACAAACTAAAATATTCAAATGGATGGTGTTACAAGCATATTTTGAGTCTGTGTATATTAACAGAAGATCCTTAGCCAGTGTTAAGGTTCAAGTAAGGGCCATGAGTTCAGCCTGTTGGGGAGTGGTGCCTGGGGTCAGAGGTTTGGTAATGATAAGGGTGTATGTAGTGGGAGGATTGGGATGACCTTGGAAAATGGCATAATCTAAAACACAAGGAAGTGATTTTAGGGGGCTTCCATTTATAAATCAGTTTGGAGCTTGGGGTGTCTAAAATGTGTGTGAAGGACTGAGGGAGAGATTTAGTACCTGTGTGCATGCATATGAGGAATAATATCAATATGGGTTGGAAGGATGGGGTGGGTTTGAGGGTGGGGCAGGGCTAAAAGGATAGGTTAGAGTCAAGAAGATGTATATGTGACTGGGTGGTGGTGGCAGTGCATGTCTTTAACCCCAGCACTTGGGAGACAGAGGCAGATGGATCTCTGTGAGTTCGAGGCCAGCCTGGTCTACAGAGCGAGTTCCAGGACAGCCAGAGCTACACAGAGAAACCCTGTTTTTGAAACTCACCACCACAAAAAGAAGAAGAAGAAGAAGAAGAAGAAGAAGAAGAAGAAGAAGAAGAAGAAGA
>NW_004949107.1:8693968-8700098 GCF_000317375.1 Microtus ochrogaster | reverse complement strand
GAGGACGAGGAGGAGGAGAAGAAGAAGAAGAAGAAAAAATACATGTAATATTTGGACCCAGGAAGGCAGTAGAGTGAAGAAGGCCTGGTGACTTGGGGGATATTTGAAAGAATGGTAGACAGTTAATGGACTATGGAGAAAGATGTTTTAACTTCTAGATTAATTATGATGGTAGCAGCAGGAACCTATTGGCAAGGAGGCTATCCCCACCTAATAAAATGTTGTTACTTAGAAAGTTATGCCTTGAGAGTGTAGATATTTCATGATAGTTGGCAGAGGATAGCCAGGGCTTGCTCCTAATTAATTTTTAGGGACAGAAAGAAGGGTTTGGGGCTACTGGTCTAAATAAAAGCACCAATAAAGTGACTCCTAATGATATTCTGCTATACTCATAGATCATTGCCTTATTCAGTCATCATCGGAGAGGCTCCCTTCTGCAGCAGACCGGAACAGATGCAGAGACCCACAGACATCACATGGAGAGAGAGTCCTTGGAACACACAGCTGTCAATAGGATATTGCCATCAAATCCCTCCCCTCTGAGCTCAGAGAACCCTGCTGATGAGGAGGCAGAAAGTGTGTAAGAGCCCGAGAGGATGGAGGACACCAGGAGAGCAAGCCTCTCTGAATCAACTAAGCAAGGTGCATATGAACTCATAGAGACTGAAGCAGCAATCACAGGGTGAACACAGGTCTGCACCAGGTCCTCTGTGTATATAGTACACCTTGCAGCTTAGTATTTTTATGGAACTCCTGAGTGTATGAATGAGTGAGTCTCTAATTTTTGTGCCTGCTCTTGGGGCTCTTTTCCTTCTGTTGGGTTGCCTTGTTCAGCCTCGATGTGATGGTTTTTATTTTGTCTTATTATATTCTATTTTGTCATGTTTTGTTGTTATTGCTAGAAACCTGTTCTTTTTCTAAGCAGAGATAGAAATGGCATGGATCTGGAGGGCAGGGAAGTGGGGAGGAACTGGGAGGAGTAGAGAGAAGGGAAACTGTAACCAGATATATTGCATGAGAAAAAAAAGTCTATTTTCAATAAAAGGAAAAGATGAAGAAAAAGAAAAAGGGTTTGGAAGGGTTGGGTAGTGAGAAAGGGTCCAATGGCTGAATAGGGGAGACTAGTGAGGAGGGATGATGAGGGGATCCTTCAAAGAGCCTTCAGTAGCCTCTTCTAGGGGTGGGGTGATGAGGGAGAAGTTGGGCATCCATCTGTGAGGGATGTTGACAAGACCTACGTACTCTATCTTGGTGGCTGGTGTAAGATAGTCTAAAAGGGTCTTTGTTTGGTTGGGGGTGTTGATCGGGTTTGATGTGAAAGAGAGGGATTGGGACTGAAAGGCCTACAGCAACCTGGCAAATTTGGGCTTTATCTCTTGAGACACAGTAACCCCTGGTGGCGAAGACATCAAGGAGGCAAATCAACCTGGCAAATTTGGGCTTTATCTCTTGAGACACAGTAACCCCTGGTGGCGAAGACATCAAGGAGGTTAATGGTGTCAGACAGAAACCTTTTGAAGGACGGTATAAGAGGAGGTCATCTACATACTGTAAGAGATGCTGGGATGGGTCCAGAGTAGAGAGTCCCCACTGTAGGACCTGCCCAGAGTGGTAGAGACTATCCTGGAAGCCATGGTCTAGGACTGTTCAGGTTCGTTGAGCAGAGGGGGTATGGGGGCCTTCCCAGAAGAAGGCAAAAAGGAGTTGTGGCTGTGGATGGACTTGTTGGAGCCCACAGATGTGGATTTGTTCCACCTTGACCAAAGGTCAGAGAGTTCAGGCCTATTCTCCCACTTTCAAGGTTCTTGACAGAAGGTTTGACCCAGGGGTGGCTACTGACAGTGTGTTTTGATCTTGGGTGTGGGTGCTTGATTCTTTGAGTATTTGAGAAGATGGTCACTTTGTTTGTCCCTTGCATTTTGATAAAAATGTGTTTTGTCTTTCCCATGGAAAGTGTGGCCTGCTCCCTGCTCAGACCCAGCAGGCAATGAGGGACCAAAGCCTCCTGGTCCCCGGCTGGATGGCCAAGCTGCAGGGAGCACAGCTCCTCTCCACTCCTCTGCAAAAACGCAAATTGCTAATGGGAGCTCTGCAGCTTGGCTTACAAACTTTGATTTTCAGAAGTTATTGGGAAATATCCAGTGGCTACAGCCCTATTTAAAGTTCTCTACAGGGAGAGAACTACATTGGAGCCCCCACCCTTACCCCGTGAAAGTGTTCAGGGGAATAGTGATCGTGGTTCCCCCAGGCATCTCACAGAAGCTGCTAAAACAGTTGCTGGCTCCGATGAAGCATGCAATTAACATGCCCATAGGGCTTTGAAAACACAATTTCAAAAAACAGATAAGGGGGAATTACACTTTCAATCTCCACATAATGTCTTAAACCACATCCTTTTATTCTAAATTTCATAAATATGGATGCCTGCGAGCAATCTGCCATGCATAGATTTTGGGATGATGGCAACCAGAGTGACCACCACTAAAGCAAAATGGAAAGACCCTTGCACTGAATTATGGAAAGAACCTGACCCTGTTTTAATATGGGGTCGAGGGCGGGTTTGTGTTTTTTCACAGGAGGAGAATGAAGCTCGATTGTAAACAAAGACTGCTCATTTATTTCCCTGCCACCCAGACCTGAATAATTACATAGAAACTATATTAATTACAACACTGGCCAATAGCTTAGGAGTATTCCTAGCTAACTCTTACTGTTGAAATAAGAGCGGCTGGGCTGCGTCCCCCGCACCTGGCAGCCCACATGGCTAGCTTAGCTTATGCCCCGAAATAATTACACGGAAACTGTATTCTTTTAATCACTGCCTAACCCATTAGTTCCAGCCTCTTATTGGCTAGCTCTTACATATTGATCTAACCCATTTCTGTTATTCTGTGTGGTCCACAAGCTGGCTTACCAGGAATGATCTTAACCTGCATCTGCCTGGAGTGGGACAATCATGGCGACTCTCTGACCCAG
This sequence comes from Microtus ochrogaster, assembly GCF_000317375.1. NCBI lineage: Eukaryota > Metazoa > Chordata > Mammalia > Rodentia > Cricetidae > Microtus > Microtus ochrogaster. The sequence goes on along the minus strand of NW_004949107.1, from coordinate 8,697,122 downwards.
CTTCTTTCTCCCAGCATCCTGTTCTGTTTTCTCCGCCTACCTAAGGGTTGGCCTATGAAATGGGCCTAGGCAGTTTCTTTATTAATAAGAAATCATTCCCACATCATCTTACATCTTGAATTAACCCATTTCTATTAATCTGTGTATCACCATAAAGCTATGTCCTACTGGTAAGGTTCTGGTGGCATCTTTTTCCTTTGGCAGCTACATGGTGTCTCCTTGATTCTGCCTATTCTCTCTCTATATCTTTGTTAGTATTTCCCACCTGGCTTTACTTTGCTAAGTCATTGGCTGAAACAGCTTTATTAATCATCTAATAAAAGCAACACATATACAGAAGGACACCCACATCATCTCCCCTCTTCTATCTAAATAAAAAGGAAGGTTATAGCTTTAACATAATAAAATTACATTTAACAAAATAGTTATCAAGCAATAATTACAGTTATATTTCTTTATAAGTCTAAAGTTTCATATATAATTTATCTTTTATCATAACTAAGGAAAACTATATAACTATCCATCTTCAACTCTTCAAAGACCCCAGAAGGATATATTACTTAAGTAAACAGGAAGTGTATTGTAAGCAACTTCCAAAGTTCTAGAATTGATAGAGGCTTTTTGCTGCCTGGACAGTCACCCAAAGTTCTTCTGTAACGTTGGGCCATCCATCTTCAGCCTACAGGCCCATATTATCCAGCAGACTTTTCCATGAAGCAGGAAATTTGAAGTTCTGAAAGATTGTCCCGCCTTTTTCAGTCAGGCAAAGTTCACTGGTCCCTTTCCTGTGGGTCCTGCATGTTCAGTTTATACAACATACCACCAAGTAATCAAGGCAAGAACAGTTTCTTGCCCAAATGCCTAGCCTTGTCACATTGAAGGCCAATTCCATAACAAGTTTCTTCAGTGCCCATCAACTTCTCTGAAGTAATGGTGCTGCCAGAAGCCGACATGTCTCACTGTTGAGAAAAGTCAAAGTTCTTAAAACATTTTAGATGCCATATCTGTTGGTTTTTGAAATATTGAAGATTATTTATCTAACTGAAATATATCTCAGTATATCTAGAAAACCTAACTAAGATGACTATGATTTGACTATTACAGATGGCTATCTATTAATCTGTATTTCTTAATTATACATTACATTGTTTAAATACCTTAAACAAGAGCAGAAATACATATACACAGTGTAACAAAATTGAGCTTATATTTGTATCAATAGATCAAGATTCATACCAGTGTAAAGTATTCATTTCTATAGTATATCCTCCTTTAAATGAAAACAAACATTTATAAACAATCATTTTGGGAATTTGGGCATTATTTTCTCCAAACTACTTCCTGCTGTTTGTTGGGCAAAGTATCTTTAGGGTTCGCGGAGACATTTTAAGGGGGTCTTGTTCCATCAAAGCCCATTAGTCTGGAAGGAATCCACAGGTTCTCTTCTGTGGAAACAAAAGCAGAACCTCTTTTCCAAAGTAACAAATCCTTAGACCTAAATTTTGAAGTTAAGATACCTTTATGTTGGTTTAGCTTAGTAGCCCCCAGAATCAAATGTCTTTCTGCAATTAGCTCATTAACAATCAAAAAATTTAAAGAAAACACAACAATATACATCATCCAGACTCTGTGTATTTTTCATCTTTATGTGGCTTTTTTTACTCTATTACTTCTTAATATTTAATTATCTTTGCTCCTTTAATATATAACTTTCTGTACTCATTCTTCTCTCTCATAATCCCATCTACATTTATCCAAGACTGTGATCCATTCAGAGGTCTTTTTTTGTCTGAATCTTATTATATATTATATATATTCTGACTAGGAGCTCTTGTTTTTAAATGCTAAGTGGGTGTGGCTAGGACCAACTCCACATGGCTCTGCCCTGTCTAACATGGTGGAGGTATGTTCACTACCTCTGCTAACCATGCTCACTGCTCTAGTTCCAAGGATGCAGTGAGTCTGTGTAGCCATTAAGCAGTTTGTAACATGCTGCTCACAAACTCCATTGAAATACAGGACCTCCCAAAAGTGTCACTGCCATTTATACTGCCTGTACAAACCAGGAAGTTGTCTCTTAAAGAAACTATGAAGTTTTTTCTGCTAATGCTGAGTCAGGAAGCCTTCTGTTAAAGGAGCCACATCTCTGCTTACTGCCAGCAAAAAGAGCCTATCTGGAAAAAAATGTGGCTACCAAGAAGCTGTGCTTGGTTCCCATTTTTGTGGGTCTAGAAGCTCTCTTGTTTTTCTTAAGCTTTCCTAGGTCTCATGTGGGCACCATTTTGTAAACAGAGACTGTTCATTCATCTTCCAGCCACCCAGACCCAAATAACCACACAGAAACTATATTAATTACAACACTGTTTGGCCAATAGCTTAGGCATATTCCTAGCTAACTTTTACATCTTAAATTAACCCATTTCTACTAACCTGTGTATCACTGTGAGGCTGTGCCTATGGGTAAGGTTCTGGTGGTGGGCGTCTTTCTCCTTCAGCAGCTATATGGCATCTCCTTGACTCTGTCTACTCACTCTCTATATATCTTTGTTCGGATTTCCTGCTGGCTTTACTCTGCTAAGCCATTGGCCAAAATGATTTTATTAATTATCCAGTAAAGGCAACACATATACAGAAGGACATCCCACATAACTTGATGGCTTCCTGAGTGCTTGGTGTGGTACATGGAACAGGGGAATGACAGTCCTAATGACATCATAGCAATAGAGACCCTCACAGAGGAGTTTGAGTGAAATTCAATGAACTTGTGTTTCTGATGCTCTGATGTCATCATTCTGCCGTCTGTGATGGGAGAGAGGTTTTGGTGATGGCTAGTGGTTCCTACCTTCTTGACAAACCTATTTCACCACCTTCCCAGACCTCTGTGAGTTTCGGCCACTCTGGATCTGACCAAAAACTAAATGTTTCGCAGTTTGTCCACTCTTTATCTCGGGACACTGAGCTCATTTTTACCAGTATAGTATTTGTCTGCTGTTGACATGGAAAAGCCTGGGAAACAGATGTCTCCACGACTTCCCTGCTGTGGGAAAGAGACTCATCGGAACAACTGAACACTATTGTAGAGACGGTGTGCAGCTAAATGCCTCCTCAGTATAGTAAACCTCTTTGGAGGTACTGAAGAGACCCCCCCCCAACA
>NW_004949107.1:8669001-8693595 GCF_000317375.1 Microtus ochrogaster | reverse complement strand
CCCCCGAACAACTGAACACTATTGTAGAGACGGTGTGCAGCTAAATGCCTCCTCAGTATAATAAACCTCTTTGGAGGTACTGAAGAGACCCCACCCCCATTGATTGGGAGGAATAGGACAAAAGTTTTGTTTGTGAGACTGTAACAGCTAGAACTTCGCTTTGAAAGAAGCAGCAATGCAATTGGAGAGGGAAAAGACTCATAGCTCACCCATCACAGAAACTTTCCCCATTTTTTCATTAGAACAAAGTTATGAGAATTGTGATTTCACAAATTGTATGTTTATTGGTAATTTTCCTATTAGAATTATGGTATTGACCTGTTAATGTTTGTAACTACTTTGGTTCACTTGAAGATTTTACCATTTAGAGAAAGGTTAGAGCTTGTCTGAGAAAAATTTGACATGATGCCAATGAGTCCTTAGATTTGATGTGTTTAATTAGATATATTTTGATTTTGATGCAGCTAAAAACAAAGACATCCTAGACCGATTTTAAAAGGCCACCCCATCTTGGTCATCCTCCGCTCCTTAATTGGGAGATATTGTGGCCATAGGAGCATGTGTACCACATAGCATCATCTGCTTTCTTGTGATTATCTAGTTATTTGTGAATTCTTTCGGTGGAAAGTTGGCTCAGAAGTGCATGGCATCTACCTGCGTGCTCTCCCCTAGCCCTTCATAAACAGAGGTTATGATGGGTAAGATCTTTTTTCCCTCCAGGCAATCTAAGATAGGACGTGTATGGCAGAATGTATGTACGGATGATGGGTAAGTCTGGAAGGTGGAAGAAGATGATCTAAGGCAGGCAGTCATCTGTCCTGTAGCAGAAGCACGGGTTTTAATAAATAAATCAAAAAGGGGAATATGTCAGAGTCCACAGATATGGGTCTGTTCCACCTTGACCAAAGGTCAGAGAATTCAAGCCTATTCTTGATCCTTCTAGGTTCTTGACAGGAGGTTTGATCCAGGGTGTGTTTTGACCTTGGGTGTGGGTACTTGATGCTTTGGGTATTTGAGAAGATGATCACTTTGTTGGCTCCTTGCATTTTGATAAAAATGTCTTTTGTCTTCCCTCTCCTCTTTGGATCGGGGGATAAAAACCCCGGAGAAATAAGCATGGGTGGATTCAGTCTTCATTGGGTTACCCTTCTGACTCCATCCTGTGCCTCTGTCTTTTCTTTTGTATCTCTGCTTTTTCTGCCTAATATTTCTAATCCACACGCCCCTACCCTGGGACGTATGAACCCATTGAGGCTGGACCCCAACATGGAGTGGGATTGTAAGGATGATACAGTGATTAGAGGGACAATGGGGTAGGTGTGTCTTGTGGCCTCATTGGCTTTTCAAGGGGCTTGTACTAGGTAGAAAGTTCCTTTGTGACTTTTAACTCCAAGACTGGAGGTGTGATGAGGAGAGCTGATGGATTTTAGAAGATGAGATTTCAGGAGGCAGTAATGATGGACTTTGGACCTCGGGGAGTAGTCCAGGGTAAAGCGTATTGGTCTTGAGTGCCATAGGATACAGGGGCCCTTAGGGTAACAATGATGGAGTTGTGTATAGGACAATGGAGCTGTGTTCCATATGATAGACAAGAGAATTATAGGCATAGGGCTGGATGGGAGAGTGGAGGGATGGGAAGGCTCAACCAGGGTTTGATTGAAGATAAAACATTGTAATGCATTGTGTGGGGGATGGTAATGGAGACTTTGAGTCTGACTAAGAGGTCCCTACCTAGGAGGGGCATGGGACTCTCAGGCATAACTAAAATGGAGCAAGTGAAATTTAGGCTTCTGAACTGGCAAGGCAAGGATGGGGTATTCCTGGAATTAGTGAGAATTCCTTAGACCGTAATCTTAGATTTGGTGGCTGGTTCCTCCTTCCATGAGCTGAGGAGAGAAAATGCACACCCTATGTTCAGGTTGAAGGAGACTTTGTGCCTAGTCACCATCCTTGCCACCCAGAGTTCAGTGGGTCAATTGGGATTTACAGCTGTGGTTTGTGAGCCTGGGCTCCTTCATCAGAACGGCTACAGTGGAGTAGGCTAGGAGTGGGGAGTCCTCAGAGGGTGCCTGGTATCCCTGAGGACAATCTATCTTTCAGTGTTATCACTGACTGAAATCGGGGAGGCTTGTGTGGGGCCTGGACTAGGGCAGCCCTTAGCTCATGGTCTTGGACAGATGCATCTGGAGCAGGTCCTAGAGAGCTTAGTCTCCAGGTTACTATTGTCCAAAAGCTGGTATTTGATCCTAAGGTTCCTTTCTTTTCCTTTTTGCTTCCTCTTCCCTACTGTTAAAATTCTTGAAGGTTACCTCTAGAAGGTCCTTTCAAGGGGGCTCAAGGACCTTTTCCAATTGCCAGAGCTTTTGTCTAATGTCTGGAGTGAATTAGCTAATGACGAGACAGTGGATCAAGAGGGTTCCAACCCCAGGTATAGAACTTTGATTAGCGCCTTTGGTAATGGCTTTGGCGCACCTAGCCAGGAACATGACAGGGCTTCCTCTGGGCCCATGGAATTTCCCTAACTTTGTTACAATTAATGCAAGTGTAGACAGGATTTTTTAGTTTGTTTGTTTGTGTCTTTTTTTGCCTGCCTCTAGGAGGCAGTTGATCATTTTGTTGATCAGACAACCCCTCGACCTCTTGGCTGACAACTCAGTGGTGGGACCCCTTTATCTGTCACCATGTTGGCATGGCTTAGTTCAGGAGGTAGTCTGCATGGCCTCAGGCTGACTGTCAGAGGCAATCTGTCTGTTTTATATAGTTTTCCTGGCTGGAGTATCACTAGCCAAACTACAGGGATGTCTGCCTCCCAGGTGCTGGATTGTAGGTGTGCACCATCATCACCTACTTATTTTTACTTTTTTAGATAAGGTTTTGGGTAACTCAGGCTGGCCTTTAACATCTAATCTTTCTGTCTCCAACCCCCAAGTTTTGGGGTTTAGGCATGTGCTATCACACCCTGTTAATACGGTCCAGGGATGACATCCAGTGTGCTGTGCATGCTAGGCAGGTCCTCTGCCACTGAGCTACATCTTGGCCTCACACTGCAAACCTGGAGATGGGGCAACTATGTTTAAAAGCATTTCATAAGGAGGAAAACATTTTAAGAATATAGATGTACAGGAGATAATAGGACTTACTTTTAAAAACATTCTCTGACAGTTTCATATGTGTATATAGTGAATTTTCATCTTTTTTAATCCCCCAATTACCTTCTTTCATCCAACAAAGACACTTCTAGTAGTAGGTTGATTTATTTCCTTAGTTAAAAAAATAGGGCATGTTTATTATTTCTATAATAAAATAGAAAATAGGCTTCTAGCTTTATGTAGAGGTAGCCCCTTGGACGTTCCTGCAAACTTTGGGAGTCTGTCTGACTGGCTTGCTACCCCATCCTTCCTTTCCGTGGATGCTCTGACCTTGTTTCAGAGGAAGCAGAGCCTCCTCCTGGGAGAAGCTGTGGGGAGGGTGTGAATGCGCAGTTGCGCGCCTCACCTGGTGGCTGCCACACCAACTGCTAACGGCCAGCGCTGGATCAGCACCGTGCTAGGTTGTCTAAGGAGCATACGACAGCACATGGGGCTGACCACAGGTCCTCCCCATGTCAGATGACAGCCAAGGTGCACGCACAGAAGCAGGCCTGCCCCTGGCACTACAGGGCCCTGATGACAGGCTTATACAGCACACATTTCAAAGCTGTGACTCAAGCCAACAAACTGCTGACTGTGGCCAGCAACTTCTCAGAGGATGCCAGTGACGCTGATGGTTATGTCCTTTGAAATCATCTTCCCTTGTGTGTGCTTACAACACTGCTTCTAACCAGTGAAAGCAGACAGAGGTAACGGAATGCCATTTCTATGATTAGGACGGAAAAACAAAGATCTGTTTCCTGCCAGCAGATGCTTCCTTTCTAGGTTAGGAAAGCAAGTTGCCATGTTTCCACTGAGGACAGTGTCTAGTCAACGAGCACAAAGAACTGAGACCCCCCCCCCCCATCCCATTTAACAGAAATGCTAACAGCTATATGGGCTTGGAAGCGGATCATTTCTCTGTTGAGCCTTTAGATGAGGTCAAAGCCCTGGAGAAGAACTCCTAAGGACCTATAGACTCTGCCCAGATTCCTAAGCCACAGAAGCTGAGGTACTTCGTGTGAGCCTATGTTTATAGAACTGTGTTACACATCAGTGATAGCTAACAAAATGGCATCGCTGGAAGAGTGGGGCTTTAGCCTTGTCCCTGTAACTGGTCCACCCGCCGCTTCTCAGCTTTCTTCATCCCAAACCCCCAAAGACTTCCTGCTCATCCCAGCAGGCCCCCTCCCCCAGCTTTCTTGCCAGTGCTGCCTACCCCACTCCATACTCCCAGACACTGGTCTAGGGGTGTGGGTACTCTATGCCAGCGTGAGAACAGAACTGCCTTTGGGAGCTGGGCTGGAGACGACCTCACTCGTCTGAAAGTCACTGTTCACTGAGCAAACACGCATCCTGAGAACTCAGAGCTCTGCCTGCTCCTCTTCCCTATGGGAGACAAGAAACACCAGATCAGCTTCACCAATGCTGAGCCTGCTTCCTCAAGTTGCCACCTTACTAAGTGGCAGGCATTCCCCCGCCCCAAACCTCTGCACCAACCTGTGGTTCTACATCTTGATTTTAACCATAGACAACCAACCCTTCTCTCTCAGTGTCCCAAACGCTAGGATTATGGACTTGAGCCACCACCATGTAGTGATATTTTGTTTGTGTTTTAACAAATAAAGCTTGCCTGAAGATCAGAGTGCAGAGCTAAGCCACTAGAGGCGGGGCAATGGTGGCTCACACCTTGAATCCAAGCAACCGGTAGATAGAAGCAGATGGAGCCCTGTTAGTTCAAGGCCACCCTGGGCTACATGAAATTGATGCAGTCTATAAGAGAAACAGAACTCACACAAAGATGATCTCAGCACTTGGGATCCCATGCCTTTAATCCCAGCACTAGGGAGGCAGAGACAGGAGCGATATGGCTGGGCAGAGAGAGGAATATAAGGCGCGAGGAGACAGGAGCTCACTGAAGTCTGAGGTTTGGTGGAGACAGATGCAGTATGGAGATGCAGTCTGAGGATCCTTTCAGGCCGAGCATTGGTAGAGGTGTAAGGTCTCTCTAGTGGCTGGCCTCTCTGCTTCTCTGATCCTTCGGCTTTTAGCCCCTGATAGCTGACGCCAGCTCTTTATTATTGAGACCAGTTAGAACACCGCACATGGCTAAGTTCCTATTCTTCAGTTACTTTTCTCATCTGTAAAGTTAGGATGTAGTGGCACTTGTACCACAGATTGGTGCAGAGGTTTGGGGCAGGGGAATGCCTGCTACTCACCAGGAAACTGTTCAGGAAGTAGGCCCAGCGCTAGTGAGGCTGACCTGGTGTTACTTGCCTCCCATAGGGGGAAGGAGCATTAGGAGTTCTGACTTCTCAGGATGCTTGCTTGCTCAGTGAACAGTTATGGAAGCTTTCAGAGCATGAGCTAACACCACCATCCTTCCTCGGACTCCCCCAGGGCGCTGCAGTACCGCAAGAGCGCTAAGAAAGTGTGGAGAGCTGGGCATGGTGGGATCTGCAGAGGGTGGAACCATCAAGATGGCTTAGCCAGTCAAGGTGGAAGGAGAGAGAGCGCCTCTGGATGACTCTTCTCAGCCCGGGCCTCTGTGTCCTCTTGGGGGTGGAGGGAGCCCTTGGCCACAGATGGCAGTGTTGGGACACATGGGACACAGAGCGTGTTCGAGCACCTCCCCACCTGCTTCCGATTCTGGATCTGGGCTCTGTGGATTTGCCTCTATAACCTGTAGCGTTTATAGATGAGTGCTCGGCTTGCCGAGGCTGAGAATAGCTCAGATGATAATGGCCTCAGCCACAGCAGCTTTAATGGGCACCGGTGGGAACAATGCTCCCAGTTCGCCCATTAGTGTAGAAACTGCTGGGCTCGGGGAGAGCCTGCCTTCTGCCTAGCGGGGTCCAGCACGAAGTGAAACTGAAGGGCTTCTGTTCAGAAACCAGGGGAAGGATTTTTCCATTTTCCTCTTGTCTCTTTTGTGACCTGCCACAATGGCTTTTTTTTTTTTATTTTAAATTTGCATCTTAGGATCATTCCTCTTTTAGGCACCGAGACCTGAACAAGGTGAGTACGACCCCGCAGGTATCTGGAACTTTCCGGGCACTGCACCCACACTCCCACCTCCAATCTGCAGCTCACAGGGGCCCTTTGAGCAGTGGTTGGAGTTTAGGGCTTGCAATGGTCAGGGGCACAGGCAGGCATTCTGGGCCATTAGTGACTGTTTCTTCCTTCTGGCTCCAGCCTGCGGCCGAGCTGGGGTCCAGGTGGCGGTGCCTTTCTGTCTAATTGCTTTTGACACCTGGGGCAACCCCACAGGACTAACCCAATTACAGAAACAGCTCTTGCTCCCTGCAGACCCGGTGAACACAAGGGCCCTGTGGCGTGTTGGGACCAGCAGGCCACCAGCCCAGAAAGTACTCTCTGGCTCCAGCAGCCTGGGGTATTTTTGTTTCACGACAAATGGTATCTGTCATTCCCGGGCTGTGTCAATTAGGATGATGTGAAGGGAGCCAGGTGGGTTGGACTCCTGACATCCCTGTAGTTTGGCTTGTGATATTTCAGTCAGGAATTAACTTGTGTGGCAGGGGCATGGATAGGAGGTAGGGGCAGGAGCCGTGAGGAGGGGTTGGGAGGCTGGCAGCTCGGAGTCTCTCTCCGAGCCTTGTGGGTGTGGCCTTGAGTGGAGCCTCCTCCCTCGCGCCCCGCCCCCCCAAACTCCACCTCCACATTGTCTTCTATAACATAAAGGCATCCCATTCTGTTAGCCCTCAGCCGCCATTTAATATCCCGTGTGGGCAGGCCTTAAAAGAGACAGTTCAGCCTAGACTGTAAGTTTCACGGGAAAAGCAGGAAGAACACTGAGGGCGTACAGAGCGAGTTAAGGCAGCAGTTAAAGAGTCGCTCTGCGGGGGAACAGGGATCCACGGATGGTATCTAACCACAGGAAGGGGGCTGCAGAGAAGCACAGCAGTTGGGAGTGTCTGTTGCTCTTGCAGAGGACCTCCGTTCAGTTCCCAGCACCCACACCAGGCAGCCCATGACTCTCTGTAACCACAGTTCTAAGACATCTAACGCCCTCTTTTGACCTCCACCGGCATCTGCACACATGTCATGTACATTCTTTAAAGGCAGAAAGGCATGTTCAGGGCTGAACCTGCAAAGATGATCTGGAGTGAGAAGGAAGTGGGTTAGCTGCCCAAGCCTTGCCTGAGCAGGCGACCACAGGCTGGCTTCTTGAGACTCATTTAACACAAGCCACATCTGGGAGCCCACGTGGCACTGTTAGATTTCTATGTTTTCTACCCATCACATCACAGTTGGGAATTGCTATTTCAGGTAGTGTTAACCAGTGTTTCTCTAGCCAGCAGTTAGACATCTTTCTATAGCTGTTGTTGGGTATTTTTCTTTCCTGGCCTGTGAGTTTCCTGTCCATTCTTGCTGTTGTTTGTTTTTGTTTATTGACACAGGTTCTCAATATGTAGCTCCAGCTAGTGTTGAGTTTTCTGGTGTAACATGAATGGGGGCCTGTTTGTTGGGGTTTCTGTCCCGCCCAGTACCCCACAACTGTTTAGCCGCAAAGAAAATCACACATAGGTCTCCATAAATTATAAGCTGATTGGCCCATTAGCTCTAGCCTCTTACTGGCTAACTCTCACATCTTGATTAACCCATTTTTCTCATCTATGTTAGCCATGTGGCTCAGTACCTTTTTTCAGAGGGGCAGATCACATCCTGCTGCTTCGGTGGTCTGGGCAGGAACACGAGGAATCAGCTTCCTCCTTCCCAGAATTCTCCTGTTCTCATTGTATCATTTCTACTTTCTGTCTGGTTTTCCCACCTATACTTCCTGCCTGGCCAATCAGCGTTTATTTAAAACATGATTGACAGAATACAGACAATTCTCCCACACCATTCTGGAGTCTCTCTCTCCCTGTGCCTTTCAAGGGCTGGGACTATGGGTGTGTGTGAGCCAAGAGAGAGGTGGGTCAATGAGAACGGAAGGAAGAAGGAAGCCCATTTCTCTGCAGTCCTGACCCTACCACAGAAGAAGCAAGATGTGACTGCCCCACTGAATAAGGTACTGAGCCACATGGCTAGCACAGATAGGAATAATGGGCTAATAATGGGCTATATACGTTATAAGAGTTAATAAGAAGCCTGAGCTAGCCGGGCGGTGGTGGCGCACGCCTTTAATCCCAGCACTCAGGAGGCAGAGGCAGGCGGATCTCTGGGAGTTCGAGGCCAGCCTGGTCTACAAGAGCTAGTTCCGTATTAGTCACCAAAGCTACAGAGAAACCCTGTCTCGAAAAACCAAAAAAAAAAAAAAAGAAGAAGAAGAAGCCTGAGCTAATGGGCCAATCAGTTTATAATTAATGTAGACCTCTGTGTGATTTCTTTGGGACTTAATGATTGCAGGAACGGGACAGGACAGAAAACTCATTCAATAGTCATGAAATATTCCTCCGTGGTTGAGGAAAGCCACTGGGGCCAAGCATCTGTCAGTGGTATCCCTGCATGAAGGCCTCTAAAGAGGCCATTTCATGAAGCTGTGAAGGTGAAATCTGGATTGCCTTGGAGACCCCAAGATATTGGAGATGCCAGAGCTGTGGGGTACCTGCTGGGAGAGCTGCTCAGGGAGTGGAACCAGCCCGAGAGAGAGAAGTGTGCTGCAGTCCACAAAGCTGAAAGGAATCGGAGACCTGAAGAACGCATTGACATCAGATGTGGAGATGCGGCATTTGGAGTTTTCCCAGCTGGTTTTTAGTCTTGCTTTGGTACAGTGTTTCCTTACTATGTTTCCTTTCTTTCCTTTTAAAATGGTAATGTCTATTCTATGTCATTATATGTTGGAAGTATGTGTTCTACTTTTTTATTTTGATTTTTACAGAGAGTTACAGTTAAGAAATTGCTGTTAGTCTCAAAAGAGACTTCAAATTTTGGACTTTTAAACATCGTTGATAGACTATGGGGACTTTTGAAGTTGGACTGAATGCAGTTTTTTTTTTTTAAATTATGATATGACTACAAGCTTATGGGGTCCAGGGAATAGAATGTGGTGGTTTAAATGAAAATGGCCCCCATGGGCTCATAAGGACTGGCACTATTAGGAGGTGTGGCCTTGTTGGAGGAAGTGTGTCACTGGCGGTAGGTGTTGAGGTTTCAAATGCTCAAGCCTGGCCCAGTGTCTCTCTCTCTTCCTGCTGCCTGCCAAGATATAATTGTCAGCTATCTCTCCAGTACCCTGTCTGCCTGTGCTGTCATGCTTCCTGCATGACAATAATGGGCTAAAATCTCTGAATGTAAGCCAGCACCAATTAAATGTTTTCTCTTATAAGAGTAGCTGTAGTCATGTGTCTCTTCACAGCAATGGAAACCCTAACTAAGACAGTGTCTTTTAAAGAAAAGTCTTTCCAGCACTCCAGGAAGAGGAGGCAGGAAGATTAGGAGTTGAAGGTCATTCTTCACTGCACAACAAGTTTGAGGCTAGCCTGTTTCAAAATCAAACAAACAGAAAGCCATTATTCTATACATTCTAGAAGCTTTAATATTTTTCTTTGAAGTCTTTGATCCACAGTGAGGTGCGTGTGTGCATGTGTGCACTTTTCCTAGATGGGTACCTAGTTGTCCCAGGACCACGTTTTGGATAGTTCATGACTTTACTCTATTGCCCAGGGCAAGGGTAAGGACAGGGCAAGCAAAGCACCAGCTGCCAAGCAAGGGTGCAAGTTCATGGCCAACTGAGCACGGGTGTCTTCCTAAATTGAAACTCTATCCTCCCCTACTGTAGCTGCCCTCTTCTTGAGCCCCACACATGAAGGGAAGGTTCTTTTTACCTCAGATAACTCCCAACACACAGATGACTTTTGATCTTCTGCCCAGGAATGTGGGTCTCTGATACAGGCTTTGTGGAAGAGGAGGATGCTGGAATCTCCTTTCGGCTCTGACTCTAGAATAAAGAGTACATTCATCTCGGAAGGCCAGAGAGCTGCCTCTGGGAGCCGGGACCTTGTGCCCTAGTGGTGCTAGGAGAGGCTTCCCAGTATTGGATGGCTCCAGTGACGGGCAGAAGGCCGGAGCATTCTGCTGTCATGATTGGAGCCCTCAGGGCCTGGTACTTGCAGGGTCTATCCCCTTCCTTCTTCACAGAATGTGAGAGGTGCTCAGGGCCACCTGGAAAGTTTAAGCTTCTCACAGACATGGAAACACAGAAAATTTTAGCCATTTCATTCAACTGTCCAGGCCTTTGGGATGCATCTGGGAGGAAATAAAAACTGTAAAGTGCTCTGCCCCTTTCACACTGCCGTCATCCCCTTCAGTGCCCGAGGACTCTCACCTCAGGTTCAGAAGCCTTGGAGAACTCTGGTGTGTAACTGTTTAACCACACTCTTCTGTTTTCATTGCGCTTGTATGAGGGGATTACCTTCTGTTCTGGCAAGTGGTGGAGTTTATTATCAATGATGCTAATGGGATGTTTTCTTTTTAACTCATTTGCCTTGCGTGCCAAAGTCACATTATGTGTGTATTTGGGTAAAGAGACATAGGAAAGGTCACTTTTTTCTTACCATTTTTTGAATTACTTAATGTTTTTATTTTTTACAGTGAATGTGTTATATAATCAGAACTGTTTTTTATTACAGATGAATATGTATACACATATATGCACATCTAAAGGAACATTAAGTGAATAATAATACAGCAATTACATATTTATCAGTGTCTTGTCCAAAGTTAAGAAACTCAACTCAGAGACTGATGCCTTAGTGGGATGCAGGAGTTTATATTTGGGACCCCGCCAGGAATGGGGTGGAGCCTGATGAACCCCCTTACGGGGCATGGGAAAGCAGGAGAACTGACTTCATGTCCTGGGGAATTCTGGCAACCCCACCAAGAGGTGGGCTGTGCTGTTTCAGAGGGTTGTTTTGTTGTGTTCTGGTTTTCCTGGGGTCCCCTGAGGAGCATTGCTGAGGCTGCAGCTGGTTTTTGTGACACCAGATCTTTGTGTCACTTGCATTTCACTGATCCAGGATGAGTAGGCAACAGGGGACACCCCAGGATCTGGACTTCTCTGATTGGGAGCCCCGTGATTGCTCTACTATACCTGGGTTGACAGGGAACAGCCTTCTCCCGACTGAGCTGTCTCCTCTCCCAGAGAATCATGGGTAAGTTCCAAGTTCATGGAGCTATGGTTTCATGGGAGGAGCATAACTTGACAGGAGTCCTGGGGGGGGGTGGGGATGGGGGATTCTGAAGTGCAGGAACCCTGTGCTCACTGCTCTCAGAGTGAGACTTTTTCATACTCAGGATACCTGTTAACTGTCATAGGACCAATAACACTATCGAGACTCAAGCTGACTCTTAATCGTCTCCTTCTTTCAGGACTGATCTGCTGTGCCTCACACTCTGACTGCTGTCTTGGTTGTCTGATGTGGTTCAGCAGTAGCCTGGGCAGCAGTGTCTACCCAGCGAGCAACACTAGAGACTAAGGGAGAACCAAGAGTTACAGTCTCTGCTCCTAAGATATGAGAGTCTGTGGGGGAGGTGGTTAAGAAGAGAGGTGTACAGAGGATCAGACTGCAGACTGCCTCAGCACGTGGCGGGTAGCCTTGGAGGGCAGGGGTGAGCAGGAAACATTGACCCAGACACAAGGAAACCGATCTCTGGCCGGAGAGGAAGAGTATGCAGAAATCTTGAGGTAGAGGGGCAGTGTGTTCTACTGAGAGACACTCCTCACGGTTTACCCCTCAGGTAGCTGAAGAAGAGGGCCCAAGATGGACAATGGTCAGACAAGTCCTGAAGGCTCTCCCGGAATGGAGCATCTTAGTTGGGTACCATTCTGTCCTCTGGGAACATTCAGCTGATTGTCATAAGGATGTGCGGGGGGGGGGGGGGGTTAGTGGGTCACGCTAAGGAAACTGTGAAACTCCCAGCAATGCACGGGACAGCCCTTGGCCACAAAGAATGGCCTAGCCCAGGGTGTCAACAGCCCCTGGCCACAAAGAATGGCCTGGCCCAGGGTATCATCAGGGCTGAAGGTGAAAAGCCTTCTTCTTTTAGGACTTTCTTTGTTCCCTTTTCTGAAGCCTGGGGAATCGTGAAGGGGCTTCACACAGGAGAATGTCAGGGTTATATTTGTATTTATAACCAAGCCGGCTGCTCCAGGAAGGTCTGTAACATTTAGAATCATGTTTCCACAGCCAGTCTCCAGATGGGGTTTTCAGCCATGAGCCTCCACCATTGGCCTTCACCTTTTGATTGGTCTGTGACCATCCGGGTCTCCCCAGAACAGAGACCTGATTCAGAGCTAAGCCATACAGGGCTTTTTCCTGAGCTACAAGAGTCACAGAATTCGAGCCTGCCAAATATTTCAGCATCTGTAGCAGGCAGAAAAACACCTCAGAGATGTCCATGGTCCTAACCCTCGGACCTGAAGATGTCATGTTACATCTTCATGTCATGTTACATGTTACATAAATAGATGTGACTATTTATGGATTCTGGATTCTGAGCCGTGAGGAGATTATAGTGGATTTTGTAGGCAAACTCAGTGTCATTGAAAGAGGAGAGGAAGGCAGGAAGGTCGGATTCGGACATGTGATGATGAGAACAGGTCAGGGGCAGGTTTGAAAATGCTGTGTGGACCTCTCTGAGGATGAGGGGCTGCACTGTGAGCCTTTGTTGATGCCTGGCCACTGACACTTCCTGCTAGAGAGAGACGTTCCTTACCCTTCCTTCCACTTTCAAACTATTGAAACAGCTGACCCCAAAGAATTCAAATTTCTCCAGGAAGCCCATGCCAGGAAGAATTAAAGCTCCAGGGCCAGCCTGGGGAGAGGAGCGAGCACACAGTTTGAGGAGAGCTCACGGCCGAGTCAGCATAAGTACATCTCTGTCTTTAGTCTTTCTTCTAATACTGAAATATGCACCAGAAAGGCAGGAGGAGGCCAGGGGTCTTTGTCTACCGTTTGACCAAACTGTAAATAAGTTCGTTTCCTTTATCAGTGTGTTTCTTAATTTACGTGGAACTACAGAAAACTTGGGAGATGGTTGATTGGTTAAGAGCATTGGATATTTTTCCAGAGGACTGGGGTCCAATTCCCAGCGCCTACGTGGTGGTGGTTCACAACCACCTGTAATTCCAGTTCAAGGATCCACCCTATTCTGGCCTATGTGGGCACCAGACGTGCATATGGTACACAGACATGCATGTAAGTAAAACAATTACACATAAAAATACATTAAATAAATTTTAAATTAAAATACATAAGTGTGTGCAGCAGATTTGTGAACCTAAATTGCTCTGTCCCAGGACATGAGACATAGATGTTAAATCAATGTAGCACTAACTTGGCTTTATCATATTTAATAGGCAAAAATATGAAGACAAATCTAGTCAGGTATGGTGGCACATACCTGTAATCCCCACATATAAGGGGCTGAGGCAGGAGAATCATGAGTTTAAACTCGGCCTGTCAGCGTAGGGAGATCTTGGTTTAAAAACAAAAGAATGAGCTGGGCGTGGTGGCACACAACTTTGGCCCTAACACTCAGGAAGCAGAGGCAGAGGAATCTCTGAGTTCGAGGCCAGCCTAGTCTACAGAGTGAGTTCTAGCACAGCCAGGGCTACACAGAGAAACCCTGTCTTGAATCCCCCCCCCAAAAGAAGAATGAATAAATGTAAAACACAACTAATATAGCCTTCAACCCAATAAATAGAGCTTTTCTTTTTTATTGTGTTGGATGGCACCTCAGGTCATGAACGTACTGGGCAAGTACTCTGCCCTTGAGCCCCATCATCACCCTTCAGCCCAGAGCTGAAGTCCTAAGTGCCTAATGTAAGTGTTGGGCACTGAACTGGGGTCCTCTGGAAGGGCAGCAAGCTCGCTAACGACTGAGCGAGCTCGGTGGTTCTCTCGTGTGTCATTTTACACGTCTCCCAACATTGATTGGCACAGCTGATCTTTAACTTACCATGGTGAACATTCAGCAAACCCTCCCCAGGTTAAAATACCACAAGCTGAAAGTGCCCTTAATGGATTTAACCTAACAAATGCAATAGCTTAGTCTTACTTATCCAAACATGCCCAGAACACTTAAATCAGTTGAGTGAAGTCACTGAACACAAGTCTGTTTATAACAGTGTGTTGAATATCTGGATGCAAAGCATTCTGGCAACACTGTCCTATGGGCTCTGCTCAGCTTCGTGACAAAGTGACTGTGCACCATGTCTGTCTGTTTCCCATTGGTTTATACAAGTCTTTGTATTGTGTTCCTTTATATCTCTGTGTGTCATAAACCTTTCCTGGTGTGGGAGAATTGTCTGTATTCTGTCAATCATGTTTTAAATAAACGCTGATTGGCCAGGCAGGAAATATAGATGGGAAAACCAGACAGGAAATAGAAATGATGTAATGAGAACAGGAGAATTCTGGGAAGGAGGAAGTTGATTTCCCCCACTCCTGCCCAGATCACTGAAGCAGCAGGATGTGATCTGCTCCACTGAAAAAAGGTACTGAGCCACATGGCTAACATAGATCAGAAAAATGGGTTAATCAAGATGTGAGAGTTAGCCAGTAAGAGGCTAGAGCTAATGGGCCAACCAGCTTATAACTTATAGAGATCTCTGTGTGATTTTCTTTGGAGCTAAACAGTTGTGGGGTAAAGGGCGAGACAGAAACCCCAACAAACAAGCAGCCGGGCCTCTTCATGTTACTCTTTCCAATTTGTGACTCGCCTTGCCCTGAAGATATGGGGCATTGGTCAGATTTCTGTCCTTCTGATTAAACATCCAGCAAAGATAGATTTGGGGCTATGAATTCCCAGGTTTTGGTACAGTGTGACTTGGCCCCATGGGCCAGTGACTGCATCCAGCAGACAAAAGCTGATTACATCATGACAGTGGCGGATGTTGTTGGGATAAAATACATATTCTCATGATGGTAGCGGATGTTGCTGGGGATAAAACACACATTCCCGATGACCCACTTCCTCCACGTAGGCTCTGCCTCGAAGGCTTCCAACATTGTAAGCATCCTGGAAGGAATCAAGCTACTCTAGAGACACTTGTGTCTCCCTGTGGCTATTGAACTATTGAAACAACAGCTCCCAAGACAGTAGAATTTCTCCAGGCATCTCACGCTGAGAGAAGGGAAAGGCTGGGAGACGGCTCCTGCGGAGAGGGGAGCTTGTCTCCCAGGAAGAGACTTTGCACTGGTGTGACAGCTGGTCACACCATGTCACAGGAGAAAGTGGGGCGGAGACAATGGCAGATGGGGTCACACTTTGACCAGGACTGTTTAGCTGTGCAAGTCTTGAACCCTCTATTTAAACTAAAGTCTCATGTTAGGAACTCGGAGGAGCTGGGGCTGGGGCACGTCATGGGCCTCTTTGCTCCTCCTCGTGACCGGGCCTCTCTGTGTGTATCTTTAATTGTCCTATTGAGGGCAGGTGCCTGAAACTAGGTTGTTGGGGCTGCCAGGCCCAGGCTCCTAACACAATTCCATTATCCAGAAAGCCTACCAAGTTATGATTATATAAGTGAATCACATGAGGCAAACGCTTCCCCAGAGCCCTAGATCTCAACTCTACTGCATTGGGATCCAAGACTTCAATCCATCCATTTTTTGGTGAGATACTCAAGATTCAAGCCAAAGTATTCCACTTAATCCCCAAGGGTTCTTGGCTGTCTCGGAACACAGAATTTATCCAGTCATCTCCGAAAGCTGCCAGTGTTGTAACTGTTTCAACGTAGCATGAAGATCCATTCCAAAGTTTAGTGTGAGACGCACAGCAAATACAACAGTGAGGCCCTTGTAAAAACCAAAAACCAAGGTACATGTTCTCAAGATATTAATGGCATACACTCCCAAACGGGAAAAGTAAGAAGATAGCAAGGAAAAACCAAACCAAAACAAGCACTGAATCATGTTGCTATGCCCATAGTGGGGCACACAGGGCTCCCACACGCCTGGGCAGTCCCGCCTATATAGCCTTGATGGCTGAAGTTTTATATGATTTCTCTCTTGGCCACGGGTAACTGTCTTTGCTACCTGTGGCATTTCTCAGCAGACCTTATGTGGTCCTGGCATGTCTATTTTCCCTGGGTCTCCATTTAGCTTTGGTTTCGCTGGTATAGCTTCCATTATTATCTTCTCGGTGGCTCCTTGCAGGGACTCTGACCTTGCTGCTCACTCACTGGCCTTCCAGGCTTTCTTTTGAGATCTTGGGATGCCTC
Source organism: Microtus ochrogaster (assembly GCF_000317375.1). NCBI lineage: Eukaryota > Metazoa > Chordata > Mammalia > Rodentia > Cricetidae > Microtus > Microtus ochrogaster. Next base: position 8,677,281 of record NW_004949107.1, on the reverse strand, counting down.
TGTGGCCCTGAAAGTCTTGTGCTGTGCAAGCCTGAAAAATCAACACCGTGTAGAGACATCAAGGTCTGTCACCAGGAGGAGCAGAATCTGGGCCCCTCCTCGGATCGTGGCTACAGTGACCTGGGAATGTCTGAAGGCAGCGGAGGAGATTCCTGGGAAACCACTTCCTCAGTGGTCCTGTGGGAGCAGAATGCAAATGAAGGACTTGGACTGTTAGGCTCTGAGGCTTCAGAGGTAAAGTCCTGCTAAAGATAAGTCCACTGTGTCTTGTGTTGCCCAGGCTGGCCTCAAACTTATTATGTGTCTGGGTATGACCCTGAACTATAATCCCAAATTTCCTACCTTCACTTCCAGAGTGCTGGGTTACAGACATGTGTTACCATGCTTGGTCTATGTGCTGGGGACCAAATCTAGGCCCTCAGCAAGCACCTTGCCAACCGAGTAGTCTTTTTAATGACATCAATCTCTCTCCTCACTACATCCGCTTTGGTCCCAATTTTACATACATTGCTTTTCTGGGCAAAATTTTCAAATCTTTCCATTTTGGCTTTTGTTTCTGATTCCCATTGTAAACTGAGCAAAAGCATCCAGTGAGACTCATGTCACAGCCGGAATGTTATTCTGCTTGAAATCTTCTCCACCAAGTGCACGGTCTCAGGGAACAGACACAATAAAAACAAGTTCTGGGCTGGCTGATTTTTGTCAACTTGAAACGAACCTAGATATATCTGGGAGGAAGGAATTTTAACTGAAAAAAAAATGCCTCCGTAGATAGGTTATAGGCAAGTCTGCGGGCCTCTTCTTGATTGATGATTGATGTGGGCCCACTGTGGGCAGTGCCACGCTTAGGAGGGTGGTCCTGATGCTGAGGTGACTAAGAAAACAGACTAAGCAACCCATGGGGAGCAAGGCAGTAGGCACAGTTTGCGCACGGCCTCTGCTCCAGTTCCCGCCAGCAGCTTCCGGCCTTAGCTTCCCTCAGCGGACGTGTGAAGCAAATAAACCCTTTCTCTCCTCAAACTGCTTTTGATCACGGCGTTTTATTACAGTGACAGATGCTCTTCAGGACAAGGGCTTTTCCAGAATGTAACACGAACGGCCTCCGCTTCGCTTCCCACAGCCCTCATTTCTCTCCGAAGCTTCACTGGGCTGTGCTGCCTGTGCCCCTGCCGGCGTCTGGTCTGAAATCCCACGAGAATTGCCCACTAAGTTTTGCTTACGGCTGTTACGTTTTTCTACTTGGCTTCTCCAGACTTTTTCTAACGCTTCTGCTTACTCGGAGCTTCTGAACATGGCAGGTGCAGTCACCGCAACCTTACTTCTCCGTGCCAGCTTTCCTTGTTAGCCGCCCTTTCTTTCACCACAACCAAATACTGGTGACGAACAGCTTGAAAAAAGGACGCTTTGTTTGCCTCTTGGTCTCATTCCTTAGTTTCTTGGCCCCGTGGCTATTTCTGGGGTAGGGAGGATGTCATGGTGGGGAGAATGTGTCAGAACAGAGCTACTTTATCTCACTAGGCAGAGATGCGCTGAAGGAAAAAGGGTCAGGGCAAAATATATCTTTCCTGGGCAGTCTCTAGTGACCGACTTTAACCAAATGGGCCCCGTCTCCTAAGGTCCCGCCCATGAACACGGCTCCATTGGATAACACACTTCAACACATGGGCTTTAGGGGGACATCTTCATTCTAACCCATGACCCATGATATTTTTACTGTGTGTTGTTATTGTTTTGTTGTTTGTTTGAAAACGAACTCTCAGGATATAGTCCCAAGACTCTGAATGTATTGTGAGCAGGGACAGCCTCAAATTCTCAATTTTCTTGCCTCAATCTCTTGAGTCTGGAATTACAAAAATGTGCCGTCATGCCCAGCTTAACCATCTAGACCCTCAAGGATATCAGCTAACACAACATCCCTCCAGCCTTCCATGGTGGCCACTGCAAGTGCCCAAGTCATCTGTATTTTCTGTGGTAGGTACTCTGATGATTAACATGCTATGGATCAGAAGTGGATTCTTTCCTAGTGTAATTGATGGCTTTGTGACTAACATGCTAATGATAGAGATGACTCTCACGGACGAAAGTAAAGACGGTCAGGGTGTGCGGAAGGGCACATTTGAGAACACACATCTGAGCAGTAGAGTAGAGTCCGTTGAGAGCTCAATAGACTGGCTCACACCAGTGAACCCAGCACCAGGGAGACTGAGACAGGAGAATGGTGAGTTCAAGGCCAGCCTGGAACAATCAGGGAGACTTGGTTTCACAAAAGATTTTTGAAAAAGAGAAACGAAGTGCTGGGTGGTGGTGGCACACAACTTTAATCCCAGCACTTGGGAGGCAGAGACAAGAAGATCTCTGTGAGTTCAAGGCCAGCCTGGTCTACTGAGTGAGTTCTAGGACAGCTAAGGCTACACAGTGAAACCCTGTCTTCCAAAACCAAAAGAGAGGGGGAAGAGGGAGAAAGAAAGAAAAAGGAAGGAAGAAAGTAAGGGTTATGGCATGGACTTGCAAAAATGGTATGTTACTTTTGACCCTAAATTCAGCTGGCATCTGGGTGCCATGCCCATAGGGTTTCTGGTGCTATAACTGATGTTTGAATATGTCCTCTAAGATTTCATGTGTGAGAAGCTTAGTTGTGTGTGTATATGTGTGTGTATGTGCAATTTAAAATTTAAAATTTTAGCAATCTAAAAATTTTAGATTTGTTTTTTTTTGTAAGGTGAATGAGTGTTTCGTATGCATGTATGTGTGTATGTGCACCATGTGCCTGCCTGGTGCCCGCAGAGGACAGAAGAGGGTGTCAGATTCCCTGGCACTGGAGCTACAGTTGGCTGTGAGCTGCCTTGTGGGTGCTGGGAACCGATCCAGATCTTCTTTAACAGCTACACATGCTCGTGTCCACTGAGCCACCTCTCCAGCTCCTTGCAGAGCAGTTTTAGGGGATGATCTGGGCCTTTAAGAGGGGGTTTCAGGAGGGATGCCGTGGTGCTGGGAGCTGCCCTCAGAGGAGATCACAGGGCCCTGTGTTCCATGGCTTCCTGTTGGGTGATGTGGTCTTACCCTCTCCTTTGTACTCCTGCCAGTGGCTGTGGCCTTCACGTCAGAGCCAGCAGATGCCAGCACCGTAACCTTGACTCTTTTGATGTGTGAGTTAATAACTCTCTCTCCTCTCTCTCTCTTTTATAAAGTCAGCCCACCCCAGGTATTTCGTTGGAGCAGTGGGAAAAGAGACTAATATACTGATGTGGGCCACAAAGATAACAACATGTTGCTCTAATCTGTTGAATTCCCTTCAGAGGATCATTCATGTGGTAGTTGGTTCACCTGAAGGGACAGAGTGGGTCTTATAAATGTCCTCTCCCTGACTGGCTTATAAATTTTGATCTAATAAATGACAGGAATGTTCGGATCTGTGGTGTGCGTGTAGATTTTCTTCTTATATAAAGTATGGTCAGTTTTTTAAAACCAGTTAATAATTTGGAAATATGAACACGAGTTCTATGATACTTTCTCCTTCAAAGATGGAGCCAAATTTCCCCTCCTGAGAGCAAGCTACCCTTTTCACTGCACGGCCCGTGGAGGAACTGACAGCATTTGCTTTTAGGACTTCCGGCACAGTCTTGGAAGATGCTCCTGCCTTCTCTCTCACTCAGATGCTGGGGAGATAGGGCAGGGGGTATGACAGGCACCAATTACCACTTTGTGAGGATACCCCATGCAGTTCAGTGGGGAGGTCTGTATGGCAATTGAGACCTCCTGCCAAAAGCCATGAGGGTGAACCATCTTGAAAACAAATCTCCAAGTGACAGAAGCCTCAGCTGACTTCCTGGGTGCATAGGGGACTTCAGCTGAGCGGTCGCTCAGCTGAATTACTCCCCAGCTCGGACCGTGAGATAGCGATGCTGACGGAGCTGCTCTCTCTTTGTCAGCGAGTGGTTCCGCAACAACGCATAATTATCCTGTTAGCCTTTGGGTGATTCTTACCTTTGAGGGATGCTGAGAATTTGATAAAAATTGTAGACTTCCTCAGGAAAAAATATGCAAGCATACATGCTGTGTAAAGGCTCACTCCGTGGTCTTATGTTTAAAGCTCCTTCCTGAAATTCTAGAATATTCCAAGTATGACCACTTCCTGAAGATGACTAACTGAAAGCTGTTGTTCTGAGTCTGAGTTTCAGTTTGCTTTCTTTCCCATAGAAGGAGCAGCCTTGCCTTCCTTGCCTTGCCTTAGGCTCTTCTCACTCAGAGGGCAAAGTGCTCGCTCACACTAGATCTTCTCGTGGTTCTATTTTTGTGACTCAACCTTATGGAAAAGAGATTCAGGGTGGCTGGTGGGGTTTCCAGAGAAGACTGCTAGAAATAGAGGAAGGAAGTCCGCTCTTAGAGGTGAAAACTCTGGTGTAGAGCTCAGTGAGCTGGCTTCATTTATATTCCCAGAACCGATGAGAAAGCTTGGGGGGACTCGGACGGAACTCATTTGTCAGTTTCCTGGGGTCCTCTTCTCTCATTGTAACACAGACCCCTGCCCCTAGGCCAACACCAAAATAATAATAAGGACGCCATAAGGAGAAGCATAATCTGGGGGACAACGACTTCTGAGGGGGACAGAGTCTGGAAGGAGCGCAGTCAGATTTCCTCTCTGAGTTCTGTCTTCTGAATCCCTCGAGGTCATGCATTCGGAGTGAATCAAAAGTCCCGTAAGGCTCAGGGTCAGCTTCCTCTCTGGGAAACCCAGCGTGAGGTCACGTCTGTTGAGCTGCAGCATCCTGGGGCTGCGTGGGACAGGACGTGTAACCCAGGCAGAGAAACAGCACCTAGCAAGGTGAAAGGGCTTCAGTCTGGAGGAAATCTACTTTGAGGAACTTCAACCCCAGTGCCTAGAACAGAACCACGGAACTGGCCCTCACTCATGCCAGACTCAACGCTTCACCATGAAGCTGCGCTCCCAGCCCTGGTTTACTGAGGGCTGCATGTGGTAGCGTTTGAAAGCTGAAACATGGGTACAAAATGCCTGTTTGCTAAGGACAGATCCCTCCAAACAGGAATGGAAGAAGAAAGCTCACTACGGAATGAAGGAGGTGATAGAGCCGGTGGGAGATGGGACAGAAAGACAGATGAGATGTTGAGAGACAAACAGAGCCAGCAATGATTTCACATGGAAATATCAGCAGAAGCACGGGGGAACTGACATGTCATGCTTTTGTCTGTTTGTTTTTCAAGGCAGGGTTTCTCTGTGTAGACCAGGCTGGCCTCGAACTCACTCTGTAGACCAGCCAGATCCACCTGCCTCTGTTTCCCAAGTGCTGGCATTAAAGGCATGAGCCGCCGCTACCACCAGGCTGAAACCTGTTACTCTCTCTCTCTCTTTTTTAAATTTTATTTTATTTAGCATTTTTTCATTTATTTTATATACCAACCACAGTTTCCCCTTTCTTCCTATCCTCCCATCCCCCCCCCCAGCTCTCACCTACCCCTCCCCCCTTCTACTCCTCCTCTGTCTCCATTCAGAAAGGGACAGGCCTCCCATGGGATGGAACTAAGCATGGAGCATCAAATTGAGGTAGGACCAAGCTCCTCTCCCTGCATCAAGTCTGGGCAAGGTAATCCAGCATTGGGAACAGGTTCCTAAAAGCCAGCTAAGTGCCAGGGACAGGTCCTGATCACACTGCTAGGAGCCTTACAAACAGACCAAGCTACACAACTGTGACACACATGCAGAGGGCCTAGGTCAGTCCCAGGCAGGCTCCCTAACTGTCGGCTCAGAGTCCATGCACTCCCATGAGCTCAGGTCAGCTGTCTCTGTGGGTGTCCCCCTCTCTGCCCATCCATCTCCCCCCACCATCTTCCCCTCCCTTCCCCCTGGCTCATACAATCCCTCTTCCTTTCTTCAGGAGGACTCCCGGAGATTGGCCCAGTGCTTGGCTGTGGGTCTCTGCATCTACTTCCACCACTTACTGGATGAAGGCTCTCTGGTGACAATTAGGGTAGTCACCAATCTGATTACAGTAGATGGCCAGTTGAGGCTCCCTCTCCACTATTGCTAGGAGTCTTGGCTGGGGTCATTCCTGTGGGTTTCTGGTAGTTTCCCTGGCACCAGGTTTCTCCCTAACCCTGAAATGGCTTTCTTATCTTTTTCGTTACTCTCCCCCTCTGACCCAGCCTCCCAGGCCCAGCCAGCCCAACTGACTTTCTCAAGTTTCCAGGCCCCTGCCATCACCCTCGCCCCCAGTTTACTCAAGAGATCTCTTCTATTTCCTCTTCCCTGGGAAGTCCATGCATGTCTCTTTGGGCCCTCTTTGCTATCTGGCCTCCCTAGGGCTGTGAACTGTAGAAATGTATCACTCTTATTCAGGGTGATTTGAGGTTGGGAAGGAGCAGATGATTGGAATAGAGCAGAAGCCTGATTCGAGCAGGCTGAGGAGTGGGTGAGCTGAAAAGGCTCACACGTAAAGACTGAGCAGAGCTGGAAAGATGGCTCAACCTAGTAAGTGTGGGGACCTGAGGGAGCATTCCCAGTGTCCACGAGAGCCAGGCACGGTGGTGAATGTTTGTCAATTCAGCCCTGAGGCGGCAGAGGCAGGAAAATCCGTGGAGCTCAATGTTCAGTTGGTGTAGCTGAAATAGTGAGCTCCAGGTTCAGTGAGAGATCCTGCCTCAAAGAATAACGGGAGAGCAACGAAGGAGGATGCCGAGTATTGACCTCTGGCCTTAACATATCTGTGTGCAGGTGATGAGCACACTCATACAGAGGCTTAAACACACACACACACACACACACCAATAAAGAGATCACATTAAAATTACAGTGTGTGTAGGTCAAAGGATAGGGTCAGCGATTGAACTCAAGTTGTTAGGTTTGACAGCAAGTGCCTTTTCCTGCTAAGTCATCTTGCTGGTCCAAAATCACATTTTTAACAGATTTTTTTTTCCCAGAGATAAGACTCACTGCATAGTCCTTGTTGGGCTGGAACTTTCTGCGTAGAGCAGTCTGGCCTTGAACTCAGAATGGCCTGCCTGCCTCTGTCTCCCTGGGATTAAAGGCGTGCACCACCAGGACATTCTTACAGAGATCTCTCTTTGGAGTGTAGAAGTTAGGGTGAGTAACAAGAGCACGTGTTGTCTGGAGGTCAAGGCTGGCAAGATGACCCCTCTGCCTGTCTGCACGGATGTGACTGCAGGAGACCTGGCTGATGTGACAGGCTGGATAATTAGCCCCAATCTCAGGTGTATCATCGAAAATGAGATGGGCAAATTGCAATGGACATTTCCAGGGCTTGGATTCTGAACTGAGAGAACCTATGACTCTCACTGTTTCATTTGAAATAAGCTGATTTCTCGTGGGCTTTCAGGAATACATCTCTGTATGTTTCCTATTAGTCTTTTTGACACAAATCAGTGATATAGACAATTTTTTCCAAGAAGGGTTGCAGGCTGTCAGCAGGTGTTATCCTCACAGTTCCTGCTGGGTTTCCCTGTGGTCAACATTTGTGGACAGCCTGCCACCTGCCGCCAACACTGTTACTATGACAACCTGTCTGGTGATTCTGCCCCTTGGAGGATGTGATCCCCATTTCTGTGGCAGAGCCTCTAGGCCACGCACATTAGACCTGCATTCAGGCTTGGATTCTATGTATTTTCCGTGCTAGGACAGTTTCCCAATTTCCCACTGAAGTACAGAAAGAATACAAAAGATGCCAACAGAGGATGAGAAACAACGCGAAGAGGAACTAAATAGGAGCATATTTAGAGACCGCTATGCACCGCATGTCTTTCCTATTGGAAAGAGCTGGCTTGGAGGATACAGCAGAGAACTTAGTCACGTGGCTGTGATCTCAGGGGCACAGCATAAGACAGCTCCCTTGATGGGGACCAAGAGGAGCAGGACAACCTCCTGGCTGGTTTCCGGGTATGCTGACTGCTTTATGGTACAGCAAATCTAATGCTGGATGATATCCACTTTAGAAGGGCTCTGACTCATTCTGCCAACCGGGGGCCATCTGGCTTCTTCAAGGATTGGGCGTGACTGTGTAAAGTTGTTCATACATGTGACTGTATCTGCAGCTGAAGGAGTTTTCTGGCCCGCCAGTGGGAAGCCTGCTACAACAGCAGGTCTCGCGCTAACCACACATTAACATTGGATCGACTCTGGGACGGTCTGCTCACAGTGGCGGATCAACTCTGGGACGGTCTGCTCACGGTGCCGGATCAGCTCTGGGACCATTTGCTCACAGTGGCGGATCAACTCTGGTATGGTCTGCTCACGGTGCCGGATCAGCTCTG